>NC_025998.2:16594884-16692626 GCF_000442705.2 Elaeis guineensis | reverse complement strand
ACATTATATTAGTGTAGTATTTTTTATAATAATATAATATTATTTTATTATATTATATTAGTATAGTATTTTTTTATAATAAAGTAATATTACATTATTATAGTATAGTATTTTTTTATTGTAGTATTACTTTACAATAATACAGTGTTGCCTTGTAATAGTGTAGTATAACTTTATAATAGTGTAGTATTACTTTATAATAATATAGTATTACTTTTATTATAGTGCAGTATTGTTTTATAATAATATAGTATTATTTTTATTACAGTGTAATATTATTTTATAATAGTACAGTATTGATTTATAATAATGTAATGTTGCTTTATAATTATAAGGATAATTAGATCATTTCACTCTATTTAAATAGTTATTTTTAAGTTATGTTTCAAATAGAGAGAATTTTTTACTTAAAACTTAAATAAGCAGCTACTTTTAAATTTAAACTCAATTTGATATTTTTCATTATTTTTTTTTTAAAATTCAAGCATTATAAATAGTGCTCAATAAAAAGATATCGAAAGATAAATAGCGTTATATATAAAAAGATATTGTGAACATTAATGCTAAGAGATTCCAGTTCTGTGCACGCGGAGTTTCCAATTACACCACACAAGAAAATTTTTGTAGCCGATGAAAATTAACTTGATATACATGGATTTTTTTTTTTTTTTTTTTTATGAAAAGGTGTACAAGGATAATTGCTAGCTTAAGATATGTCTAACAATTATTTTGCATGTTCATGGATTCCTAGAAGCATTTTTCTATGATGGAGGACCCATAAACTTAATCACTTTTATTTAGGATAAAGTCAAAATAATCATGGTTAGTCCTGGACTCGAATGAGTGTGATTACTTTCAAATGAATCTACCAAAGAATCTATTATCATAATTCATATGTGACACAACAATGTTAATAATATAGTTGAATCTTTTTTTTGTTTGTATATGATTAGCTAGCATTTTATTTCTATATGATCAGCTCGCATTCATTGTTCCTTTCTGCTAGGTTATCTAGAAAGGCAAATTTTTTTCTGCATTAGCAAGCTAGTTAACTGTAACGCAAGTAAAAATATCATAATGCTATTCCTTGACTATATGAATAGCACCTATATCAATATTAAAAATAATGATATTGTGTAGCAACATGGTAATACTACCTCTAACTATACTTACAACACCAATTCCTTCATTAGGAATGAACATGAAATTATGGAAAATGGAACAAGGACAAGATGGCGATCAAGTCAATCAAATAAGTAATTAATATAAAAAAGATTAAAATTCATGATCTCCAACAATTTTTACTTTGGTACCCTATCAATTAATCAATTAAGCTGCATCTTGTAAATATCTATTATATTTAGCCTATGATTGCAGTATGATGTTGCCATCTAGGAGGTGCAAAACCCAGTGTTAGAAAAATTATTCAACATGCTTAAAATATATTACTAAATTGCTACATTTGATGCTTTTGGTTATCTATTTTGTGAATATTTCACTCAAACATCATTCTCTCTTAATGGAAGTGCTTCAGAAAATTAACATTTTTCAATCTAATATCCTTAGGATATGTATGTGAATGGCGAGCAAAAATTGAAGCTTTTGACACACTTACAGAGAGAGTTAAGGAAGTTACAGAAAAGGATTGTTAAGACAATTTGTCTTGCCATCCAAGGATTTTCCAAACACCATCTTTAATAATTTTACAAAAATGATTAAAAACCCAAATCAAGCTTAACAATCTCCTTGCCCAATTGATTTACAACTTACATACTGCACATGTTATTATTGAATAAAGAAACTATGAAGTAACACATTAACAATGTAATTTAATTGGGTGAGATTCTAATTTATCATATCTCAGTTTAAATATTTTCAAATATTTCTCTTTTGTAATCTTCTTATTTGTTCATGTATAGCAACCAGACAGATGAACAAAATAAATAAATAATTTTGTTTGGAAATGATAAATCTAATATGTTTGGATAAAACTGTATTGGAAGGAGATATACTATACAAGTAGATGAGCTTGAGGTTGAGGGTGTATCAAAAAATCCTATCAGCCGTCCAATGTAAAGCAGTAGTAAACGTGCAAAGGCCCAACACGCCGATACCCCAAGGCCCAAAAGCATTCCATCTCAAACTCAATTCCTGCGAACTTCTTCTTGATCGCACAAAAATCCACCCGAAGCTTCGTTCTCTCCACCCAAAGACATCGGAAAACCATGCCCTCCCCCACTTCCCTTTCCTCCACGAAGAGACTTCTCCACTTCTTCCTCCTCCTCCTCCTCGTGGGTTCCGCCCTCGCCCGGAACCGCCACGTCATCACCTTCGGCTCCCCGGGCCTCGCCCCGGTCGGTCTCGCCTGGGACCCTACCGCCCAGCACTTCCTCGTCGGCTCCCGCCTCCGCCCCGCCGTCTCCTCCGTCTCGGACGCTGGCGTCGTCGAGACCCTCCTCTCCGATCCTCTCCTCCCCCCAGACTCCTCTGCCCCCGCCCTCGCCGTCGACAACCGTCGCCGCCGCCTCCTCGTCGCCTTCGCCCGCCCCGCCAGCCTAGCCGCTTACGACCTCCGATCGCCCCGCCCCCACCGCCGAATCTTCTCCTCCTCCCTCCCGGACCCCGCCGCCGTCCCTGGAGGCATCGCCATGGATTCCACCACCGGGGACGCCTTCGTTACCAGCGCTACCGGGAACCTGATCTGGAAGGTAGATCTTGATGGGAATCCAACCGTCTTCTCCAAATCGCCGATCTACTTCCCACAGGAGTCCGCCGGCGATGAGGATCGGCCGGAGGCCGCGACGGCAGAGGGGGGATTGGGAGGTGTGGCGCACGTGAGCTGGGGTTTCCTGCTGGCGGTGCAGGGGAGCACGGGGAGGGTGTTCAAGGTGGACGCGGAGTGGGGTGCAGCGCGCGCAGTGACGGACGCCGGGGCGAAAAAGGGGCTGGCGACGGAGGCGGAGGGGGTGGCGGTGAGGAGCGACGGGGGGGTGGTGGTGGCCGGAGGGAGGGCGGCTCGGTGGCTGACGAGCCAGGATGGGTGGGCGGTGGCGGCGGTGTACGACGAGGCGGCGGTGGAGGAAGGGCGGGCGAGAGCGGTGGCGGTGCGGGAGGGGAGGCGGGTATACCTCCTGGTGACGCCGGAGGAAGAAGAAGACGGGGGTAATATGGGAAGGGGCGATGATGGAGGGTATGAGGGGAAGAGGAATAGAATAGAAGAGGTGGAGTGGAGGAGGGAAAGCGAAGAGGACATGGTGTGGGTGTTGGTGCTGGTGGGATTGGGCCTGGCTTATTTCTTCTACTGGAGGTTTCAGATGGGGCAACTGGTCACCAACATGAACAAGAAAAGGGCATGAACAAGTTAAGGGGAAGGTAGAGAGAGTGTGTACAACTATATATTACATTCAAGTTATCATTTCTTTCTTAGTTATTGGATAGGAATGTTCCACATTTTTTGTTTTCATGATCTATATCTTTGCTAAGACTGTCATGGTAGTGATTGATGATTCTTTTGCCTTTTCAGTTTTTCTTTACCACTCCTTTTTGAGGTTAAATGGATGGAACTACCCTTGGATATATGTTAACACCTTCTCTTTCTTTATCTTTGGAAGTGGATCTGGATACTTTTACTTTCACCAGAATAAGATGGATCAGTGAAAAGGTTTTTCCTTCAAATGGCTATGGTTTCTGTGGAATTTGGCAAGTCATTAGGTTGCAACTTGCAAAGATGGCCAAAATTAGTAGAATGATGTGAGAAAAGAAATGCTAAAAGCGGGAAGAAATGATGGTCTAAGTTTTTTCACCCAAAAGAAAAAAGAAGAAGCCTAGAAGAATTTTTTTAAAAAAAAAAGATCATCAGAAAATATAAGTTAATTTATACTTGAGCAGTTTTGTATTTGGATATGTAGATTGAATGCCAGTTATCTGTACTAGTTTTGTGTAGTTTTATAGTATGAAGGCAGCCTAAATTTGTCCTCTTATAACTTTAATTCTAGTCGAATCATGTGCCTAGCTCTCAATTCTCAGGTCTTAAGCAGAAATAATTAATAACTAACACAAAAGGATCCGTTAGACTTGACCAATTGTGGGCAATCCTCAGAATTAAAAGCAATTTGGGCAATCCAAAAATGAAATTAATGAGATAAATGGAAACCGGTTATCTCAAGTTGAGCGCATATACAAGCAATGAAGATCCAGTTAAGATAGTTTCCAGGCCTCAGGCACAAGAGATCCAATACGTGAGTCAGGTTTACAGCTCCTTTGATGGTTTCCACCCGTTTATGACCCTTTTTTTCTTCATGAGCAAGCAAAAGCCTTGGATGATAACTGAATGACTACAGTTTCCGTTTCCATTTAAAAGCAGATATCATTGATACAATTACATGGTTTACAATACCTTTTGGTCTTTAGCACTAAAAAGGGCTCCATTTACTACTGCCAACAAGATGAAGGTTTTCCAGATATATGGGAATTTATGAGATTCAGGAACCATCCTATTGACCTCATTTTCCAAGACTCTAAAAGAATTTTACTCTGCACTCGTTAGAATTATTATCAGCATTTAAAGTGAATTCGATAAGCATCAGGAATGTTGATAACACGATTACAAGTCGCAAAACATCTAACAATTTTAACAATTATATATTATTACAAGGTCATACTAAGTCAAGGGAACCCTAAAGACAACAAAAGTGAAAGGCAGGTTTAAAGGATTGCCTCAGCCAAAGGTAAGTTCAAATTGTCTGGTGGACTGGTTGGCAGTCTATCCTTCATGTCAGGGCTTGACTCGGTCTTCTCCTTTGGTACTCCTGCTTTCTCTCTAAGTTTGTCGAGCTTCTCCCTGATTTTTCTTCGAGTCTCTGGCTTCACGGAACGAGCTTCAGCTGGCTCAGTCCTTATGAAGGTTGCCAACAGGGTAGCAGACAAGCAGGTCATTGCATCTCTTCGTGATATGTTGTCTACAAGCTTCACTGGTCTAATTTTGCTTCTTGCCTGTACGCAAACTAAAAGTATAGTCACTACAGAATATGGGAGTTTAATTACTTTTAGCTGACAAGCTGCATGAAAGTATAAACATTATGAGAAACATGATACACAATATGGCTCCCTAAAAGCCAGGTAATGTAATGGGAATAGGAGCAACAATTTGGTTGTTCATCTTGCACGCTGTCCTACTAATAAGAGGAGTTAACAAGCTTCATGATTTGGCACGCACCAGAATTTTATATCCAATATTTGATAGAAATGTATATAAAAAAAGCATCTTAGCGCACAAAGTTCCCATCATTGCAGGATCTGAGAAGGATCAGATGTACGTAGCACTATCCTGTATTATATATAGGGAAGCTGTTTCCATATTTCGAATCCGTGAGAAGCAACCTTAGCGTTGTGTCAAGACTCACCCTCTATTTGATAGAAATGTATTTAAGAAATTTAAATTCAAGATCAAATGCAAGAAATCTGTGTACAATTAACAAGTCCACTTCTTTTTCATTCCTTAAGTTGGTTTGATCGGGTGATCTAAGATCCAGTAAGGTTGTTCATGTCAAGAGCAATAGAGAAGCATGACAACAAGTTCCATGAAAAGAGACATTGCTATTTCCTAGTTAGACCTCTTTATCGTACATAGTGTATAGAGCAATGGAAAGAATCAAAAAGTAGAAGAATGAAAAACTTTTATCCAAGAAAATATAAAATGTTATCTTGTCAAATGAACCATTTTATCATTACATCAATGAAATTGTTTTTAAACATACAATACTTTCATATCAAGCTGATACTTATAATGAACAAATCAATTAGCCAACAATCTACAGAAAAGTGGTAAAGAAAGACCATATTGAGAAAAATTCTCCTTTTCACTTATTCTTTTGTCATCTCACATCCCGGATAAGTTTGTGCTATTTTACATCCTCATAATCTTTCCAGAAGCCATAAAACTTTGGTTCTGTATTTTTTTTTTAAACAAAATCCATATTCTTTATTTGACAACAAGCTTCCCTACATAAGCATTTGGTTGTGAAAGTTTGATAATTATGGAATTCATAAACTGAACTTCATAATCACTATATCTTATCCATCAACTATCTCCAGCTTTCACTGGGTATGGTATAACTATTTTAGCTGGTTGTTTTTCTAAGGCATCCACTATGATGGAGAATGTTTTTTTGAGGACCTTTTCTACTACATTCAATGAAACCCATTTTGTAGACACTGAAGTTTCTGAAGTTTTTCTCATGAGAATGTTCCTTCTTGTGCTTTCATTCATACACTCATCCTCCTAGCGCTTTTGGTTGCTTTTCTAATGGGAGTGCCCTCCTTATCTACAACCACCACTCAGAGTATGTTAATAATTTTCTAGCGTCCCTAGAAATGTCCCTTCTGGAGAGCATCTCCTAATTCAACAAGAGGTGAAATAATTGACATAACTGAGAAAAAAGTGGCGCAGAATAAGCAGCAGACAAATTTTCCAAATATATAATTTATTTGTCTCTTGGATAATTTAAATCATTTTCACATCTTAAAGAATTTCAACCTCTATCTCCATTAGCAATTCAAACTTTCCACTCTCTATCACCTTTCCATGCTTATGTAACTTTACGTGTCCTTGCAAGGATTTCCAGTTTGTAGGACCATTTATAATATATACTATCATTTTATTTTCTGAAAATTGATGACCAGCTAGTTTATTTGAATCACAATTTGCACAAAGTTTAAGATTGGGTGGCATGAAGTTTGCCTCACAACCTAGAGATCTCAGTTTCAGTCTATAGGGAGGATGTACAGCATAAGTATTTTTTGCGAACAGCATGGATGTGAGATGGAGCAAAAATACTTTGTGAGAGCATAGATATTTGTTGGCACACAATGATTTTTTCTGGAATAGCATTGGAATGGAAGTTTTAAGGTGGATTTGAAATCATAGGTGGTGAACAAGTGTAATACATATCTGTGATGTCTGAGAGTATTTCAAATTGGTTACAACCCTCCTGTACGTGTCTCTCAATCCTAAGATCATATTGTTGGGGGAGGGCAAGAGAACCGTTCAGTACATGGGTTTATGTTTCATGCCTTGAATTGCATGCAATACAAGGTTTTAGCAATTCCTTTCTGTCAAAGATCCACTTGGTATGGAGGAAATAAAGTTAAAAAGAAAAAAATCATATTACTTACAGCTTGTTATACAAAGAAAACTGAATGGATACAGGATACCTCAGCTTATACACAAGCAAATCTATGTTTATAACTGTAGCACAACAAATGCAATGCATTGCATGCTCAACATTGTGGAAAAATGAAAATTTGTGAAAGAACAATAATGCATAACTTTCTTTTAAGGAAAAAGGTCATATTTGCAGAAAACAAAAGAAAGTCACAGGGCTAACAATGAGAAAATTACATGCATTATTCCCAAATATCTAATGCAAGTAAAAGTTCTACAAAGATTTTTACTAATTATGAAAGAAAATATATTACCTTAACATTGTATAAATTTTTTTGGGAAAAAAGAACAGATGCATATGTAATTGAATGCTTGTAGGATCAAATACAGAGTATCACTGAAAGATATTGAAGAACATCACACGAGGTTGGAATCTGTATTTATATATCTATTAGCTTAAAATGATCGAGAATAAAGAATAAATACAAGATAATTGAGTAAAATAAAGTTGAAGTGAAGATTTGCTTCCTAATTTTCATGGTCCCTTAGTTTATCTTATCTTCATTCCTCTTCTTCCCTTCACACAAATTTCTCTTCTTCAAGCTTGAAATTCATCCATGCAACAACAAATTTTTCCATATGACTTTTAAACAATGTCAAACCTGAACCAGATAGTGATAGACTGAAGCTATCAGTTCTCCCATAAACCAACCAAAGCAGGAAAAGTGCAAATCCACACCAACAGGGCCAATTCCAGCCAATGTTCCAACCAAGAAAAGAAAAAGAATGCTAGCTACCACATAGCACAAATGTCCTCTAGTTTAGTGTTAGATCATCCACCTATCTCCTTAATTGATGCCGAAACATAAATTGGAAGATAAATAAAATCACCTTAAGTTCCCTAGAATCATTCACTCAAACCAAGAACTAAAAATAACAGGATGCATACCATGACATTTAGCTGAAAAATTTGTATTAGAATTGATTGATGCGTAAATGGTCTAATAGGGGAGGAAAGAATTTTCTTCAACTCTCTGAACTTAGACCTCTCAAAGAGAACAAAGAAAAAAGACAATTTGTTAAAGTAAGATTCTAAATCCCAACAAAACTGGCTATAACCCTCTATTTATATTGGTGAGGTCTAGATCCAAAATTCAAGTTGAATTCTTCTTCTTGTTAAAAGAGGTTATATCTTTAACAAAATAGCTATGGCTAGTGAAAATACTCATGAAAGAACTAAAATCTTCCCAAAGTTAGGTGTCATATCGTGCATCAACTTCATCTTCAGTAGCTTCATCTAATTCTTCCCAGATTTAGGGTTATGCCCCATCAGAATCTTTCCCGAAAAGGAAATTCAAATTTTGACCAGCCTATTTTAGGGCCCAAAAGTTGCTGTAGCCCTTTAACGACTACATGCGGTGGATGCCCTCTTGTAGTGCTCCTTGAGAGCTTCATTTTGATGCTTGGCATGATGAAAGTGAATGTCAAATGAGCAAGTCATGATGTCCAGAAATTCTGGTTAGTGATTGAGTCCTGAATGTGGTGGATCTTGATCCTAAACCCTGTCCTAACCTACCCAAAGTGACCAGAGTAGTACATGGAGGATACAGTGCTCCTCTTGGATCAACCAAACAACCCTTGAGCTGGAAATTGCATAATTTCCATAAACCAAACATGTTCTAGATAGCTTTTGTCTATATAAAAAAAACATATATGTCTTCAATGTAGATAAAGCCAAGAGGATACCCACAATTGCCTAAAGGAATAAGTAAGTTTAACCCATTCTTCTCTTCTGACTGATACTTGAACTTGCACTCATATATACACGAACAACTTAAAATTTCTTATATGGTTGAAGGGCTTAAATTTAACACATTTTACTGTCCTTTTTGTGGTCCATACCAACAAGAACAACAATGATTAAATGGCATGTTCCTCAATAAACAATCTCAAACTCAGTTACACCATCATGAATAGCACTGGTAGACCTTCACCAATAGCCAAATGACGCCATCAAGATTAGCACCTGTTATTAGTTCCCACAGGAGTAATCTAAACTGCCTTTGCGGGTCAGAGGATTACAAGAAAGGCCCCATATCTCTGAGTGATATTTTAATCTTCTGGCAATTTCTATATTGAATAAGCCTAAGGAAGTTTTCTTTGTAATCTGAGTATGGTCATGATTTGATCTGAGAATGTAATTTTGCTGAGCTAACATTTACACCTAAACCTTGCATATAAAAGGAGCATAATATGAAGGTATATGGTGCTGTACATATCATACTAGTAGCTATTACATGCAAAACCATACCTTTCCATCTTACAAGGAAAAGAAAATGCAATTGAAGATACAAAGTTCCCCACTATAGAATACCACCATGTAGATTATTTTTAAATATTCTGATCTAAAACTTCGTTATTTTAAATGCTAAATTGAAGTTTGGTGAATGCAAAGCACATCCTAAAACAAGTATCGGATCAGGACATTCTTGGAGAAAGTAATCAAAGCACCAAAATGAATGGTCCCAAGATAGAGCAAGTTCAAATAAGACTAAAATTCCTAACAGCAGGACATATTGTCAGAATGCACAAAAAAAACCTGGGCCATTCTTACATAATCAGTTTCAATTGTACGAATTCTTTCAACTTCCAAAGTGATCTTTACTTATCTAAATTACTTTGTTCTGGAAGTTTGAACTGTTAATCAGCAACCTCTGTTGTGACTACAAATTACTTAAGCCACATCAAACTTCTCCAGTCAATCTTAAAGAACCCCAAAACTTGTTTTATCCCTATCGGTAGCCTGCATTACTGCAGTCTCCTTCTACAAAATTACAGAGAGATCTCAGACCAAATCTTGTTCCCAAGTAAGTCTCAACATTCCACCCTATTCTCTATCACTGATAAAACAATCAGAGCTATTTGCATTGAAACGGAAAGGAAGATATAACCAAAATAATCAATTCATGTATAAAGTTCTTTATAATAGAATGCCTCTATGAAGGTTATCCTTAAATTCTCTGATCTAAAACTTTCTTAAATGCTAAATTTATGTATGGTGAAGTAAACCACACATTATACAAGTTGCAGATAAAGGATAAACCAAGCATCAAAATTAGTTGTCCCTTGGCAGACTGAGTTAAAAAGTAAAGTAATCTGGAACATTCTAATTTGGCCGGTTTCAATTCCATGAATCCTTTCAGCTTCCAGATGCATACTTGTTTTCTTGGATTAACACCTAACACTGCGATGTGACTTTTTATATATATGTTACCCGCAAATTCTATAAGGTTATAACACAATCTCTACTTCTACTACAACCATGAATTTCTTCAGTTTCATCAAAATTCTCCAGCCAATCTTAGAGAACATCAAAACTCATGTTTGGCTAATTGACATCCAGCATTGTTGCATTCTCCTTCTACCATACCAGGAAGAGTTGTCAAACTAAAATCTTGCCCTCAGTGAGCTTCAATCTTCAGTGAGATAGAACTATTTGCATCAAAATTGGAATGGAAGACATAGTCTATGCATCAATTCACAAGCAAGGAACGATCACACAGCCCCCAAATTCGCTCAACTAGTTATTCTGATCAATGGTTGTGTTCGGACAGATTTTCTCCTAAACAACAAATCCCGATCCCTTTCGACCAGAAATCTAATCTGAGCTCATGAGGAAGCAGCAACTGACGGCATGTTCTTTCACTCTATCAGGTTGATTTGTCCTTCAATTCGATGGCGATTACCAAATGTTTGAAGGAAAATTAGGAGGAAAGTCTAGGGTGATAAATTTCTTTCTACCTGGGTGGCATTTCACTTCCCCTGTCATCAAAATAAAATAAAGTAAAATAAATTTCTCCCATGAGAAATGATCAAATGGCCCCAAGATCTCATCTTTCAGGAACGGCGAGGTAGCACTTCTACCCTTAGAAAGTAAAAAACGGCAATTTTTTAGCAGGTGGGGGGTGGTGGAGGGAGATATTCCCAATAAGTTCTTGGAGAATCTGGATATCTTTCTTCTTCAAACTATGAATTCAATACCTGGAAATCTTTGTCGGGAAATCTAACCACATGTTGCAGTCTGTCAACGGAGTCCTTTCCGGCCACTGGGGGAGGCGATGGAACCCAAGCCGCATAGATGAGAACGCCATCCTCGCCCTCCTTTCTGGCGGCCACCGCACTAAACACTACGATTTGCACAAGACAAGACTGGAAATGCAACGAACTCTAGTGGAAAAAAAATAAAAATAAGAAAATAAGTTAAAATATTACATAAATATCTAAATAAAAATAATATCATAGAAAGATATTGATTAAACGTTAGGATCAACGGTTATGTGGCATGAAAGAAATTTATGATTTTTTTTTTTGGAAGAAAAATCAGGGCTTCTTGCGGGCTCCTCATGGTCTCCTACACTTCATCTTGTGGGCTAATTTATGCTGGACTAAATCAATTGGTTGGAGCATCTTCACCAAAAAAAAATTATATCCTATACAGCATGGACACGTCGATAATCATAACAGCTCATTTCTGTAGCAGTATCTCAAGATAAATATTTGATGAATAAGTTTCCAGAACGAGTAGGTATGATTGACGATGTAAATGACTACATGGTGCACACAATATTGATGTAATTTCTCCTCAAATAGACTATCTTCTTTACAAATGTAATTGCTTTTCTCTCTTTTGCTCTTCTTTTTTATGTAACCCTTTTTCCATTCATCATTTTTCCTCCTTGTAACATGCTCTATGATCAACTTCTTTTTACATGAGGAAAGCCTCTCAGCTCCTCCATATTTCATCAAAAAAAAAAAAAAAAAAGAAATACAAGACAAGAAGGGCGAAAAAAAAAAGAAGGCGAAAAAAAAAGTGTCTCTAAGATAAATAAAAAATAAATATTTGATATATAGAAGCAAAAAGGTTTTTCATAAAGTCCAGTTACAGTTAAGTTCTCAAGAAAATAGTTACAGAGCAGAGCTTAATTCTCTCAGAAAGTTAGGCTCCAAGGGCTCTTCCACTAGAAGAGTGAAAGGCATGTGACTTTTGGGCTTGGGCTCCACGGCCAGTTGCAAGCAGGAAATCCTTCTGCTTTCTATTCTACACCCTCCTAATTAACTATAAATGGCCACGTAATTAACTATTCTACCTTGACAGGTAAGCTTCTTCATAAATGTGCTATTACTTGCTGTACTAACTACAATATCAGACAATGGCTGACCATATGCTTCAAGCATAAAAGAAGATATAATGTGCCCATTATATTTGTTCTCATGTAGTTATCTTCTCGGAAGGCAACACCACCTAAACCTCTATTTGGTGCAGAAAAAATTAAAAAAAAATGATGAAAGATATTTATATAATATTTTTATTAAATTTTTTGATAAAAATAAAAAAAATATGAGAATACATAAACTTATAATCTTTATAATTTATAATTATATAAAAAATTATATAAATATTAATTTTTTTTATAGTATGGATTTCTATTTCTCAATGATATCTCAGAATCAGACAATTAGCTAAATCCCATGAAATCATTTCATAGAAGTTCATTGTATATTTTTTTTATAAAAAATCGACTTCGATTCTGAATGATCCACATCACTACTGGTTCTATTGTAATAAAAGATTCTCTTTTTATGTGAAAAGACCATATTAATAATTGTTGGAGGGTGATCCTTCGCCATACGAAGACACGGGACAGAAAAGGTCCCAGTGAAGGCTACAGCATCGATCCCTACCGTAGTCACAGACTCCAATTTCCTACCGATCCCAACATCGGCAAGCGATTCTCCTTTCGGTTGCCGACTGGGGTTCGGACAGCCTGTTCTTGCCTCGATCGAGTCTTTGGCCGCTAGTGCTAAGGTGATACCTAGACATCGGGCACCGACCAATGGGAAGCCCTACTCTGGCATATTTCTCGGAGGTCCTTAGTCGATCCTTACTCCTAACCTGTCCCTGAGCCGTTCACTATTACAACTTGTCATTTTGGGGAGATCGGCCTTCACTACTCCGAACCCCATGTGGCTGACTGAACCTGTCTTCAGGGCAAGCCAAGCCCTATCTCTCTGACTCCCCTATCTCGAGCAGGACCTCCTAGAGGACCCTCCGGCATCCTCGCTCTGGTTGCCGATCCCGACTACCATCAGTCAACAAATGGGTGAGGCAGGCAAACCGACCGATCCTCCCTCATGGCCGATGCCCTCCATTCGACGATGGGGGCATCAATTGGCCCCAGATCTGAGTATCGAGAGAAAGATCTGACACTAGACGATGGCCTCCCATCTAAAGTATAGATCAGTAGATACTAAATTATAATTTCTGTTTAATCATATCATATCAAGTACTCACCCTGCGCCATGCCACTTGCTGGTTGCGCACCGACTACGCCTGCATCACATCGTCTCCCCTACTGATTGTGCATCGATTAAAAGCACGCTCGCCGCTGGAAAAACACGACATGGTTGTACACCTCACGTGCCCCGAAATGACTTCTGTCTTTCCATTCTCGACCTTGATCCCTCTATAAATAGAGGTAAGAGGGGACCCTTAGGTAAGTGATTATTCTGCTTCTCATACTCCTCCACGTGTTGAACTGAAAACTGACTTGAGTGTCGGAGAGTCTCCGCAGATTAATTTTTGGCCAAAACCTATCTTGTAGGTCCTACTGCCACCTCCAAACACCATCGATCGGCCTAGCCGCCCTGCTCTAGTTAATTCAATCTCTGACCAGATTCCAGCATCAACAAATTGATGCTAGAGAAGAATTATCCTAAATCCATTTGGAAGAGCATTGATTGAGAGTAGCGACCACCATGCCATCAAAGAGAGCTTCATCCCACCATACCAGCACCACCGCCTCTCGACCGATGGAGAGCCAGGCTAACAATTGGGTATAGCTGCCAGTAGCAGAAGCTCCCCCGCCTTCTCAACCAGTGTTGGTCACGGCAGATCAGTTCAACTTGCTTTTCCAGCAAGTCCAAAATCTGACAGCTGCCGTCCAAGCAATCCAGGCCATCTCTGCACTTTCGTCACGACATGTGGCCCGATCAGGCCGTCCTGTGCCTCCCTCGGCGGCACTGGCATTCAATCCAGATTCATAGCCACCACTACCCAAATAACATCAGGCTCCCCCACAAAGCCCAAAGAGACAACCCTGCCAGAGCCGCCTCAGAACTCCATAAGCAGGAGGGTGCTGATCTTCAAGTCTCCGATCAGGACATGACTCGACCCCCGATCGACGATCCCCTGATGCTTTGAGGCTTGTACTATTCGAGACCCTACGCTCGAGCGATGGCTTTGGGAGATTGATCAGCAGATTGATGTGATCCATAATTCTTGGCCCCGTACAATGGGTTCAACAATGACCCACCTTTTGATTGAGAATCATGCAGAAGTCCCTACTTCGGCACTTCAAGGCTCTGCAGTTTGAGAGTTATGATGGATTGCCGATCCCATCGATCACCTTGAGACCTTCAAGACGGCGATGCTCCTCTATAGGGCTACCGATGCTATCCTCTGTCGAGCCTTTCTCTGGACTCTGAAGGGAGCGGCCTAACTTTGGTACTCCAATCTGAAGCTAATCTCAGTCCATTCTTTCGAGCAGCTGAACTGATCTTTTGTCGGTCATTTTGTCAGTAGCTGATGCCAGCAAAAGTGATCCGACTACCTTTACGTTGTGAAATAAAAGGAGGACGAATCGATCCGAGCCTTTGTCGGCCATTTCAATGCAGCTACTTTGAAAGTTAGCAACCTAGACCAGTCGGTCGCAATATCCGCAATGATAAGCGAACTTTGAAAAATAACCTCGAGAGATCACTGGTGAAGATCTATCCTCGAGATTATCCCGATATGCTAGCCCGAGTGGAGAAGTACGTCCACATAGAGGAAGTCTTCACCGAAGACAAAGCTCATACTGGTTCCATTATGGGAGGAAGGCAAAATAAGGAGCATTCCCAAGGTGGGAGGAAAGAATCCGACAAAGCTCTAGATCTCTGTCTCAGAAGCTAAAAATTGAGACTCTTCCCCTGAACCGTCAACCCCAAAGCCCTCAAAAAAGGGATCAGCTTGCCTCACCATCAAAGAAGTACAATAATTATACTCCATTGAATGCTTCGAGGACTCAAGTACAGATGAAAATCTGAAGACAGCTCTCGGAGTCAAGGAAGCTATAGACACGCCCTAGCCAAAGGAATCCAAATAGATATTGCTTGTATCACTGAGACCATGGCCATGACACAAAGAAGTGTGTTTAACTACAAGATAAGATCGAGGACTTCATCAGGCGTGATCATCTTAATCAGTTCATCCTACGAAGGTGGAAGCAGTAGAAGAAACGACAAAGATCTCCTCGACCAGTAGAGCAGCCACAACAGGCAGGGCTGTAGGAAGATCGACCCCCAATCGGCATAATAAATACCTTACTAGGGGGCTTCACTAGGAGGATCGCAATTTTGAGCCGATTCATCTTAAGATCGGCTGATCCAAAAGTCAATCTATTATATTAGCCAAACCCTCAGAGACACGGAGTCCCAACACCCGAAGTTGGAGAAATTGGATGGAACCCCTTTGCCTCGGCTAGGAATTTGAAAAACCTCCGAATATATTACCAAAAATGTAATTTGAGTATTGGCTAACAAAATAAGTATTTTCCAAGAATACTGCTATCTCTTACAATCATCAGCAAAAATCTCAACAAGAGCTGAGGTCACCTTGATAAGATCCAAGGTGCAACAGCAAAAACTTCGATGAGATCTGAGGTCACCTCAACAAGATCCGAGATGTAGTGTAGATAAAACTTTGATGAGACTCGAGTCATCTTGACGAGATCCAAGATGCAGCATAGACAAAAGCCTCGATGAGATCTGAAGTCATCTTGACGAGATCCAAGGTGCAGTGCAAACAAAAGCCTCGATGAGATCCGATGTCACCTTGACAAGATCCAAGGTGCAGTGCAGACAAAATCCTCGATGAGATCGAGGTCACCTTGATGAGATCCAAGATGCAGTGCAGTGCAAATAAAATCCTCGATGAGATCAAAGGTCACCTTGATGAGATCCAAGGTGCAGTGCAAATAAAAACCTCGATGAAATTCAAGGTCACCTTGATGAGATCAAGGTGCAGTGCAGACAAAAGCCTCGACGAGATCTAAGGTCAGTTTGAAAGATCTAAGGTACAGTACGAGATCCAAGATCACCTTAACGAGATTCAAAGTGTAGTGCAGATAAAAGCCTCGACAAGATTTAAGATCACCTTTGACAAGATCCAAGGTGTAGTGCAGATAAAAGCCTCGACATCAAGATCTGAGGTCATCTTGATGAGATCTAAGGTGTAGTGCAGACAAAAGCCTCGACGAGATCTGAGGTCACCTCGATAAAAATCTAAGATGCAATAGTGAAATCCTTCGGGCTCGATAGAACAAAGATATCGCTGAATCCCACATTCCTAAGGCCTGTGACGTCGAGTGCGGTGAAGCCTCTCGTGAGGGGCTGGATTAGCCACCCGCATCGGCCAGACTGAAGTAGCCAGGATGGCAAACTGAGTCCTCAAAGACTCTACTAGTTTCATCAGATGGGAGGCTGAGCTGAGGAGACGAATAGGATCGAGCCGAGCTCCCTAAAGTCCGACCTTCCCAAGCGACCTTCCCAAGGCAGAACTCCCAATAAATCCTTTCTACGAGTGTAAGGAAACTTTTCTAGCAAAATTTATTTTTCAGATATGATAGACCCCCTAACAAGTCATTCAGACAAACAACAATGTCGAGCACTCTCCTTCGTGAGGCACCCCAAAAAAACAGAGGCATGACTTATGGCCCCGCCGCAAGCATAAGCTATGGCACATGGATTGAAAAATTGAGGCCTAATCCGTATCTTTGAGAGTAGCATTTTACTTCCTGGGCTTGACCTTAGCTCAAACCAAGGAGTAGGAGGCATATGTTGGGGGTGATACTTCGGCCATACCAAAGACATGGGACAGAAGAGGTCCCAATAAAGGCTACAACATTGATCCCTACCCCAGTCAGTGACTCCAATTTTCTATCGATCCCAACATCGGCCAACGATTCTCCTTTTGACTACCGACTGGGGTTCAGACAGCCTATTCTTGCCTTGACCGAGTCCTTGGCTACTGGCGCCAAGGTGATACCTGGACATCGGGCATCGACCCATGAGAAGCCCGACTCTGACATATTCTTCGGAGGTCCTTAGCCGATCCTTACTCCTAATCAGTCACTGAGTCGTTCACTATTACAACTTGTCACTTTGAGGAGATCGGCCTTCACTACTTCGAATCCCATGTGGCTGACTGAACCTATCTTCAGGGCAAGCCGAGCCCTATCTCTTTGACTCCACTGCCTTCAGGCAGGACCTCCTGGAGGACCCTCTGGCATCCTCACTCCAACCGTCGATTCTGGCTACCATCAGTCAACAGATGGGCGAGTTCGGGCAAACTGATCGATCCTCCCTCCTAGCCGATGCCCTCCATTCGATGACAAAGGCATCTGTTGGCCCTCAGATCTGGGTATCAAGGAAAGATCTGACACTAGACAACAGCCTCTCGTTTAAAGTACAGATCAGCAGACACTAAATTATAGTTTCTATTTAATCATATCATATCAAGATACGTCACCCTGCTATGCCCACGCCACTTGCCTGCCAGCTGCGCGGCAACTACATCTGCGTCACGTCATCTCCCCTACTGATTGCATGCCGATTAAAAGCACGCACGCTGTTGGAAAAACATGACATGGTTCGTATGGCATACGTGCCCCGGAATGATTTTCTGTCTTTTTACTCTCGACCTTATTCTCTTTATAAATAGAGGTAAGAAGAGACCCTCCAGGTAAGCGATTACTCTGTATCTCATGCTTCTCTACCTATTGAACTAAAAATTGATTTGGACATCGGAGGATCCTCGCCGGAGCAACTTCCGATTAGGACTTATCTTGCAGGTCCTACTGCTGCCTCCGAACACCATCGATCGGCCTAGCCGTCCTGCTCCAGTTAATTCAATGTCTGGTCAGATTCGAACATCAACAATAATTATGATCTTATAATATATCAATTAATTTATATATATTAATTATATAAATAACTAAATAATTTAAAATTCATGAAAGTATTTAAATAATTTTATATAAATAATTAAGTAAAAATAGTGGATATAAAGAGAAAAATAAAAAAATGTTATGGATTTGTCAAAAAATTAATGAAAGATAATTTTATTAATATATAAATCTATCTCTTTTATGCTCCATCCATCTTTTTTTATATCTTTATAATTTTGGAGGATGCAAATTGGTAGGTGAAGATGGATGGAAATTTTTTTCTTCATCCATCATTTTTAAATTTTTTTTTAAACTAAATAATAGATGAAGACCAACTATCCTTCCAACTACATTTATTCTTCATCTCATGACTCCAATCAAATATATATATAAAAAAAAAATATATAACATAGAATGATGTATTTTAAACCTATCTAATACGTATTAGACCAACAGGATCCAAGTTTGTTGGCCAGTACCCACTTGTCCGCTCCCCATGGTGAGGTCCGGCCAGATGGAGGCATTCTCACGTATTTGTGCAAAAAAAAAAAAAAAAAAAATACAATGAAGTTATATAAATAGTTTTTCTTTTTTTGGATTAGATATGCATCACTGCCGTCCATGCTTCGTCCCAGTACATACCCCGTATACCCAGCACAATACAAACAAAAAACACCTTGGAGGCCGAGAAAACGCAAGGAAGCAAACCAATAAGATTTAAATAGCACAATTTATAGATTTCTTATGACATTGATTCCGTTTCTTTCAACACAAAAATAAAACACTTTCTTACCTCTCTCTTCATTTATTATTCAAATTAGTAATTCATCTAACTTATGCAAGAGATGTCATTCTCAAAAAAACAAAAGCATAATTCTCATGAGCACACATACGTGCAACACTGCAATATATTTTCCTGACCTAACCCAAGTAGTTGGCATGAAATGAGTCCCAAATTCCAGTTATATCATATAATCCAGAATTTGGTAGTTGTTATGGATGTACATCACTGGAGGTATGTGCGACGAGCCACACACACCTAGCATAGGGGCTTGCGAAAGCCATCTCATTTGGAATCATTGCCTGAATATTATGAAGCCTTATACCCAAGGAAACTAGCTAGGTTCATTTTTATCCAAGCTTTAGTAAGAGAATTAAATTAAACTCCGAGACTTTTCTTTGAGAAAATATTAAATTTTTTGCCATCCATTCCTTTCTGCGCTCACCCCGGACTTCATCAAATTGTTTTCTCCCGTAGTTCCAAATCCAGACGAATTCAAGCAAAAACAGACCAACGACCTTGAACTTTGGTATCAACCAAGTTAAAGAATCGAATCATGCGAATAAATAAAAGGCCACGAAAGATGGCGTGAAGTAGCCAACCTTCACCTCCAAACCAGGTCAAAGGTCCGGTCACCCTCCTCCTTTGCCACTATGTATAATATAACACATTCTCTTGAAGCTATCCAAACGCCACCTCCCGAAGAAATATTTGTGCCAGTAGCAGCAGCAGCAGCCTCTGATGCTAATGGCGATCGGCGATCTCTTCCACACAGTATGGGCGCTGGTGAACAAGTGCACCAAGCACATGCAACGTGCCACCAGCAGGGTCTGGAGCCACCGGAGTCACGAGGACAGGAAGAGGCGAACAAGTGAAGAAGACGAGGAGGGAGTGTGGCGGAGGACCATATTGTTGGGAGAGAAGTGTCAGCCATTAAATTTTCCAGGTGTCATATACTATGACAACGCCGGGAGGCAGCTCAAGGAACTCCCTGTACCTCGGTCGCCGTTTCGGAGCCCACTACCTTCTTTCGCCTTCCATGACGCCATCGTTCGCTCGGAAAGGTGGCCGAGGGCCGAGAACAACTAGCTGATGAACTCAGTATCTACAAACTCAGCTATATATATATATATATATATATATATTGCTTTGTTTTTTTTCCCCCTTTTTTGTCGATCTCTTGTGTCTGGATATGTTTGGGTCTTTGTTGAAGTTTGGTTTAGTTTTACCTGCTTTAGCTTTTGTGGCCTTCCAGTGGTTAACGAGAATCATTCAGAATGGAAGCTCTTGGGTTGAAACCTTGAAGGGAGAGCAGGTTTGAGGTCTCATTAATTTAGATTCACCTGCCGGTGGCTACAATTAATATACCATGGCACGCAAGGGATACGGAGAGTCGCGTGGTGGCTGACGAATGGTTTGCGGAGTGGCGTGGCTTGGCGGGAAGAAACCGTTGACCAGCTCCGGCCCCTCCCTTCGGGTGCATGGTTCACACCTCCCTGTTATCCCAAAAAAAAAAAGAAAAAGCTCCATGAAACAACTCACATTGAGGGTGATCACGGAAGTGGCATGCAATCTTTGCTCTTTTGTGTCATCTTATCCACCTACTTCGAATTAGTCGGAAAAGGTTTGGATTTTGCTAGAGTGCTCCTTTATAGTATTTTATAAAATGGTATGAGACATCTAGTTCGATTTATGAGGGTGTTTAGAGAATTTTGTTTAATAGGTGCGGATCTAGTTGTCGGCTCCGCCTTCATCGTTTCAACGTCGCCATCGCCGACAAACACTTCCCCTAAACCATAGCCATTGCACATAACATCGGATGCCTCTCCCCTTCCTCCTTGGCCTCTTCCCTATCCGTGATGATGCATGATAACCCAAGCCCTGCCTCCTCTTCTCAACTGACAACCTAATCCTCCTTCTCCACCACTAGCGAGAAATGGACACCGACATCAAGAAACTGCCATCTAGATAGCAATGGAGTAGAACTGATAGATCTTGAGGTGGGTCTGTGCCAAGATCGCTAGGAAGACCCTCGCCATTGCCTTGTGCGGCATCGCCAACCCTTCCACATCCACCAACGCCACCTCCACTCACCGATTCCCTCTCTGCTTCTTCGTTACCGTCGCAGGCTGCAATATATGCTACCACCATCGCCTACACAGACCCTAGCTTTGTCCCGTATGACTCCACATACATCCTCCTATCCTTGTTCACCATTGTGAAGCCTACTTGCACTTGTTATAGGACATATGAGATGCCCTCATCGCCTCCTTCGTCCAAATCACTCCCAATCTTGTTATGGACCCCTCACTACTTCGAAGGGCAATTTTGTTGTCTTGGGCTTGAGAAGGAAGGGATGGTCCTTGTGGAGGTGATCGTAAAGATTTTCTGTTTTGTTGGTAAAAGATCGTAAAGATTGAAAGCGAAAGAAAGGAAGGAGGTGAAGGGGAGGTAGAGCAGCGCCATTCGAGGCGACAAAGATCTAGCTCTCGGCCATCCCACGGAGCTCCCGGAGGAACTGACTACATTATCGGAGTCCGCAAAATATGATCCGATCTACTAATTTAATTCACGTTCGATCCATAATAAATAGATTTAAATTTAAATTAAATAAATTTAAATTATAAATAAATTGATCAATTTAATCTATATAATATTTGAATCATATTTGAATTTCAGATATCTGATTCATTTAATCTGTTTAATATTCAGATCGAACTGAATCAGATAACTTGTTTAACTCATTTAATCGGTGTAATTCATTTAAAATTTATTTAATCTATTTAAAATTTATTTAACTTATTTCTAACTCATTTAATTCGATCTGTTTAATCCGTTTAATCTATTTAAATTAATTCAATATATTTAATAAACAGATTAAATGGATCGGATCGGATTATCTGTTTAATAAATAGATCGAATTCAAATTGAATTTTTAACTTACTTAATAAATAGATTGGATTCGACTTGATGATTTTCTGATCCAATTCATCTTAATCTAAACTATATCCGGTCTAATCCAATCCAATTGCTACCCTGGTAGTAGTTGCAGGGGGTAGAGGAGGTAATAATGCATCAGATCTCTGCCTCGCTGACGGTGGCATTGGTACCAATAACCGCTCAACATGGTGGCAGATGGGAAGGGTATTCAAAAAGAACCTCAGTAGTTCAATATAATTATTAGACATGCCATTCTATTTGGTATGAAAATGATTGTGAAGTTTGAGATGTTCCTGGCACCAGTGAGTCAGCATCTGATGTAACCAGCTGCTGCTAGTTGTCAATATTCCAAGCCATCCATATTTAATCGGACGGCCAGGGACAAACTAGCATTAAAAGGGTAAAAATATCCTGTGAATTGCACCGTAGCAAGAGGCAAAAGGTTTTCCTTGGGTTGAAAGTCGCCCCCCACCCCCACTAGGGGGGAATTTGATGGATTTTCAAACTTAAAAAGCGATATATGGATGTATATGTTGTTGAAGGTTGATTATCGTACTCCAGACCGGTCAAACTAGACACAATAGAATTTTAAATTTTTTCATGACCCGACATCTGAAACATAGATCCAAAAGACAGAGCATCAGTCAATATTCAATATGTATAAAATTAATTAGAACAATACTCATCACTTTGTGTGCGAAGACGATCTCCACGGTCTGATAATCGTAATATGGTTGAGAACCGTTGTTAAGCCACGCACATATCCGACCTCTACGGATATCCACTCAAACCTCGTCTAAGATGCTTTTTTTGGATTTGATCCACCTTCTTCAAGGTGGATCTGATGGCTTCTTGATCAGCAAGTGGTTTTCGAGGCTATCAGATCGACACTCGCCACAGCCTTCTTCTTCCTTTAATTGTACGGCACTTGAACTTCTTCAAGCGCATCGAGGACCAGCCCAACACCTTTGAGCATGGAGGATGAGAAAGTAGCCTACTCTAGGCATATGAGAGATGAGAGGGATCAAGATGGGAATGCAGTAGGGTTTCAGGTCTCAAAAATGAATAAATTGCTGATCCTTTTGCAGGGGGTCCTTTTATAGACTTAAAACCCCAACTCACCCAACCAATATGGAATGGCACATTTTGAAATAAGATTTCAAATATGGGGTGCCACTTCTCTCCATATTTCTTCACAAAAAATTGTATGAGAAACAAGAGTGGACATCGGCCATATATATCCAATCCTTCTCCATCTAAAAGTCAAATTCAAATCACATTTGAGTTTGAACTCAACTACCTATCCTTAATCCATAGGGGCGACACCCCTTAGGATTTCTTCACCCAGAAAGAAGGGCCAAAATCCCTTTTTGCTTTTCTCTTGTTTCATCGTGTACCAATTTACACGATAAGATCAAGGTAGGTATGGAAGGATAAAATCCATTTAAAATCAAGTGGATCACATCCAAACAACTTGGTTTAAATTGAACATTTCAAACTTAAACATTTAAATGGACAACCTCCTAACCAATCGTCCTTATCCATTTGGGCCGCACGCCCTCTGGATCTCATCCAGAGGGGGTTTGCATCCCTTCATTCCTTGAGAAGGCATGGAGAAAGGGAGAGGGCGGCAACACTTGACGCCCTTTTTTTTGTAGTCCCATCCAATCGATCTTTAAGAAGTATGCTTCTTTCAAATTTGAATCTAATTCAAATTTAACAGGAACAAATTAAATGCAACCAACTCTTGGTGCTTAAACAGAGCCCAATTAGATTGCTGAACCCTATCCAATAGAAAAATCCAATCTGGAGAAATCTGAATCAAATCATGTGCTAGTATGAATACCTTAGACCCAATTGGACCAATTGAATTCAATTAAACAATTCTAGATCAAAGTTCTTTGTTGTGTGACCCCATAGATTCAATTCTGTATGGTAATGGGGCATGTTGTAATATCTATCAACAACATCATCGAAACTCTTTTTGATGAATTGAAATTCTTTCCAATTCAGTCAATTAGAATTATCAATCATCGAAATAATTTTAATTGATCTCACAATCCACCAATGACACCTAGCAGTATGTAGTGGCAATCCATCAGAACTGAATAAGAATCTCTAAATTAGTTACCGTATGATTCAGTTCTTCTATCGTGAGTCCTGACAGAATTGAGATTAAGATAAACTTGTTAAATCTCATACCTGTCATATGATAGAATCAATCAATTCGAATCTGATATAAAATTTAATAGAAACTCTTTTCTATCTTTCACATTACCATGGTCATGGACTTTTAGACTCAATCTCATGATCTACATAGAATTACTCCTTCACTATCGAGATCGATAGATTCCATCTTGGTACAATCTAATTCCTACAATAAACATACTGTAGCCAACATATACTTCAAGGCTCCATATGACTAGGAGATCGAGTTATGATGTAGTCAAACTACAGCACCCTTAAAGTAAACTGTTAATGCATCTCAGATTAAAGAACTAGACACACAACTGCAGTTATGAATAAGTCACTAATGAGAAAGTATATATCATTGTGACTGTTCATAAATGGTCACGCTCAGTATCCTTATTCTTAACAAGTACCTGTATTTTTTCTTCGATATCATCACACCGTAGATTCAAGACTCATCTATCAGAAGAAAGCGATCATACACCAATCTTCTAGATCAATCACTGTCTTCGTGATGATCCTATGATCGAAAGAATTTATGAATTAACTAAGACTAGCAGATGTCTCAAATTTTTAACTCTTGAGAGTATGTGTTATCTTATACATTAATGCAATGGACGATTCACAGATACTTTAAACACAATATAAATGGAAATAACTCAATTTTTATTAATATTCAAAATCAAATTATAAATTATATTCTAAAAGTATTTTACAAGTATCAGTCAATCTAATTTCTAGGACATACGTCCAAAAAACCTCCACTGACTTAAAGCCAATTGGCAACAAATCTAAATTCCATCTTCTCAAGACGGGCTTCAGACTTTTGTGGGCTCAAGTGCTTCGTCAATGGGTCAGCCACATTGTTTGCGGTGTCGACTCTCTTCACCTCGATATATCCTTTCTCGGGATAATCATAGATAAGGTGAAACCATCGTTCGATGTGCTTAAATTTCTGGTGAGTCCTCAGCTCCTTAGTAAGGGCTATGGCATTATTGTTGTCATAGTAGAGAGGGACAGTATCTGATGGCATCACTCCAAGTTTTACAACAAATTTCTTGAACTAGAACACCTCCTTCGCAGCCTTCGACACGACGATATATTCTGCTTTCATGGTGGAGTCTGTAATCACAATCTATTTGAAACTTTTCCAGCTGATAGCCCACTATTGCACAAGAAAATACTTTTCAATATCGACTTTCGATCATCGATATCAGACATGAAGTCTGAATCTTTATACCCTTACACTTTGAGTTCTCTATTTTCAAAGATCAGAAATATATTTTTAGTCTTTCTCAAGTACTTAAGGATATATTTCACAGAAGTCCAATGCTCTTTACCTAGATTCGACTGATATTTGCTTGTGACACTCACAGTATAAGTGATATTAGGTCGATTACAAAGCATGGCATATATGAGACTCCCTATAGTCGAAGCATAAGGGATCTTGCTCATACGTTCAATCTCCTCCGGTGTGTTGGGGCATATTTTATTGGAGAGATGAACACCATATCTGAAGGGTACAAGATCCCTCCTGGAGTTCTCCATGTTGAACCTTTTTAGCACCTCCTCAATGTATATTTTCTGTGACAATCCTAACATCCTCCTAGATCTATCTCTATAGAACTTAATTCCTAAAATGAAGGATACCTCTCCTACGTCTTTCATAAAAAACTCTTTAGACAACCAAACCTTGACCGAGGTCAACATGAAAATATCATTTTCAATCAGGAAGATATTATGTACATACAATACGAGGAACGTAACAGCACTCCCACTGACTTTCTTGAAAATACATGACATCTTTTTGTTCTTGATGAAATCAAATGATTTAATTATATCATTGAAACGAATATTTCAACTCCGAGATACTTGCTTTAATCCATAATTAATAGACCTTTGCAGTTTATAAACCTTATGATCATCATCACTGACAGTGAAATCAAGCGGCTGTTTTATATAGATATCTTTCTCAAGATATCCATTCAGAAAAGTAATTTTCATATCTATTTGCCATATTTCATAGTCAAAATATATTACAACAGTAAGTAATGTACCGATAGATTTAAACATAGCTACAGATGAAAAGATCTCCTGATAGTCAACACCTTCGCGCTGGCTATACCCTTTCGCCACAAGCCTAGTTTTAAAGGTCTCTATCTTTCCATCTGCATCTATCTTTCTCTTGAAAATTTATTTACACCCAATAGGTACAATACCTTTAGGTGAATCTACCAAGATTTAGATTTGGTTTGAGTGCGTTAAGTCAATTTCTAACTTCATTGCCACTAATAATTTTTTGTAGTCGATATCTGATATCGTCTTGTTGTAGGTTTTAAGATCATTTCTATATTTTTTATTTTTTATGAGGAATATTTTCTCTACATTCTCTGAGATAATACCTAAGTACCTCTCAGGAGGACGAAAAATTCGACTAGACTTATGAGGTGGAAGAGAAAATGTGTGGATCGGCTCAAACTAAATTGGTTCCTCAAGTTTCAAAGCTCGCTGCTCTTTGGAGACTTTCTCCTTGAACCTAATCTATCTTTCTATGCCTTCATCTTAAATAAACTATTTTTCAAGAAAGACTGCATGTCGACTCACAATCACATTTTGATCTTCCAAAAGATAAAAAAAATATCCCAATGACTCTTTGGGATATTCAATAAAACGAGCTCTAAGTGGCCTGATTTCTAACTTGTCCGCTTGTTGTCATTTTACATGGGTAGGATAATCCCAAATCTTGGGATAACTCAGACTCGATTTCTTATCATGTCATATTTCATATAGTATGGTAGGAACAGTTTTAGATAAAACTCTATTCAGTATATATATGACAGTCAAAATACAATGTCTCTAAAAAAAATCAGAAAGGATTGTGAAACTCATCATGGAACAGACCATATCTAATAAGGTCCGATTTCTCCATTCTGAAACTCTATTGAGTTGAGATGTTCCAGATGGAGTCCACCTTGAGATAATTTTATATTCTTTGAGATAATCCAAAAATTTTTCACTAAGATATTCACCTCCTCAATCTGATCGAAGAGCCTTAAGAGACTTTTCAGTTTATTTTTTCACTTCATGTCTGAATTCTTTGAACCTTTTAAAGATCTCAGACTTGTGACGCATAAGATACGCATATCCATACCGTAAAAAATCATCGATAAAGATAATGAAGTAGATAAAACTTTCTCTAATCGATACATCAAATATGTCACAAATATCAGAATGTACCAGAGCAAGTAATTCTGTGGTCCTTTCCCCATGTCCCACAAAGAGTAGCTTGATCATTTTGCCTTGAAGGTATGATTCATAGATCAGCTATAACTCAGAAGTCAATGAACTCAACAATCTGATTTTTTTCAATCTGTTAATCCTGTCTTTTGCAATGTACGTAACCTAGCATAAGGTGCCACAAGTACTTTTCATTTACATTATCTGTAGGATGTTTGGAACCTCTAGCATTCACATTTTGCTCAACACAATGAACAAAAATATCAACATGTAATTGAAAAAGATAATTGATAAAAAAATAATTTTTAACTTTATTATTTCTCAAATAAATAATACAATGATCTTTAAAGAAACTAATTACATAGTCTTCCTGCGTTAAACAAGATACAGAAATCAGATTTCTGCTCGCGGCAAGTACAAAGTAACAGTTTCTTAAAATCAAAATATTTTCTGATGGTAATTGTAGAGGATAGGTTTTCATGATCATAGCAGTAACTTTTGCTCTATTCTCGATATGTAAGATCATTTCTCTGTCCCTCAACCTCCTGCTATCCTCAAGATTCTACAAAGAAGTGCACAAATTAGCACTAGATCCAAAGTCAAACATCTAACTGGATGTAGAAGAAACTGTTAGTTTTATTTCTATGACGAGCATACCTCCAGAAGGTCCATCTTCCTTCTTTTTCAGTGTTGCCAGGTAAGCAGAGCAGTTCCGCTTTCAATGGCCATCTTTGTCATAGTGAAAATACTTTTTCTTTTTGATGCCTTTTTCTTCGAGACTGCCTTCTTCTTCTTGCTCTCCATCTTCTGCTTCTTCACCAACTTTTTCTTCTTTCTAGTAGATTTTGTCTTAGAAAAAGTTTGCTCCATAGCAAGTACATAGCCTCTTAAATTCTTTAAGGTGTCCTCAGTTGTAGCTAGCATATTTACCAACTCGTAGATGGTGCATTGGATCTTATTGATATAAGAATTTACAACAAACTGTCCATATGAATCAGTCAAGGACTGCAGGATTAGATCAACTTGCAAGTCTTTATCCATAGACATATCGAGCTTCTCAAGCTCCTCAAGATCCTTGATCATTGTCAAACAATGATCGTAGACCGACTGCCCATCACGCATCTTCGCTTTGAAGAGTCGCTTGAACACTTCATAGCGAGCTATGCGGTTCTGCTCACCATATAACTCTTATAGGTGAGTTAGCATTTGCCTGACAGTAGTCATATCCTTATGTTGGCATTGCAATTCATTAGACATTGACACCTACACATAGCATCGAACCTTGTTGTCATCGTTCAACCACTTCTCATAAGACGCTCTCTGATCAGCGATCGGATAGGCTGGGAGAGAGGGAAGGTCCTGGTCAAGGACATAAGCTAATTTCTTGAAACTCAAAATGATTTTAAAATTTTGGAGTCAATCCTTAAAATTTGATCCGATCAACCTATTAGTTTCTAAAATTCAGGCTAGGAGTTTGGAAGCAAACATTGTTCCTGCAGAGAATCAAAGTTTCTAGTTAGATTTTGTAATTGGTTTAATCAATTTATTTTAAAAATTTTATTTTTAAAATAAATTAAGGCTCTCATTATTTTTTTGATTTCCCACACTCCCTTGGAAGAGAAGCAAAGACCTTTACGATTAAGAGTCTTTAGTGGGTGCTGCGGTCTCAGCAATTGACTCACCACCTCACCTAACAGTTATTGATGTTGGGTCAATTGATAAGTGGACAACTCTTATCTAGTATTTCTCTAAACATATTGCAGCAAATTTCTATCTTAATTCATGAGCTTCACCATATCTGGAACATTAGCCCACTCCTTAGTTAAGTCAGACCTACCGTTTGTGCGAAATAGATCCATCATTGGGACTCTCACTGTAATCGAAATATTGAGTCCAACCCCATCTCTAATCTACAACATCTCATGTCTAATGTCATGGTTACATCTTTCCGATGTAACTGAACCACTGTATCCAGCTGAGAACAATCAACCCCGGGAATACCCGTACAATTACAACAGTGGAAGATCGCTAGATTTAATATTTTTTTAGAAAGATTTGATTCAGATATCATCCTTAATTAGTCATAACGGTTATGACTAACCTAGTAGCATGGACTAGCTCGAGTTCAACAAGTCAACTAAATACAAAAACTAATCTTCCAAAATAACTAGGTAAGTTAAGATGTGTGGGGTCCCTCCGTTACTTTTCTTAGACACCAACAAATTGATCAGGTCAGATAATAGAATCAATTAAAGAATTGCCATCTATGTGCTTATCTTAGACACCAAATTGGTTGATTAGAATCGATCAGATTAATCTATTGACCCAAGCTCGAACTACTGAGTCAAATTAGGTTGATCGATAACATATGGCTGTTAATCGATTTGATCAAACTTATAACTATTGGATTGGTCTGAAGCACTCTTGACCCAAAAATAATCAACTCTTGAGTCAGTTTGATCAATCGCTCCTACTAAACCTAATTGAGCTACCCACACCCTTGACCCATGATTTATGAAATTATGTCAAATCTGAATTTTTAATTAGATCTTTTAATTTCATCTTTAATCCCTAATTAAGTTCATGGATCTAATTCAGATGTTAAAATATTTTTGAATTCAAATAAATTGAGTTTTGCATCTCATACAAAATTTCAAAATTTTTTGCTCACCCTCGAGCCGACTCGCCCTGGGTTTGAGTCGACTCATCACAGTAAGTCGGCTCAGATCAAAAATCGAGCTGGCTCTCTGTGGTGAATAGAAATCCTATTTCTAGCCTGCAGAACTCGAGTCGGTTCAGATGCAAATCGAGCCGGCTCGACAGGATCTCGAGTCGACTTCAATGAAAAAGGAGTCGACTCATCAGGGACTAGAGTTGACTCGAACAAGAATCGAGTCGACTCCTACAGGCCAGACAGAAACTCTTTCTTATGTTTGATGTTTTTAGATCATGCATGTATTACAAAAATAGTTCTAATTTAGATTTGAAAATTTTTTTCATATCTAAACAACTATTTGTGCATCACGATTAATCAAACCTAGGGTTTTGAAACCAGGGTTTAGTAAAAAATTAAGTTTTTTTCTTTCGCTTTTCTTCCTCATGGGATGTAACCACATGACACCCCTACACGCCATGAGAGAATCCTTTTGAATGGACATGAGAGAGACTTAATCTCTGTTTCCTCTAATGACTGGGTAGGCCAGGTGATAAATCCAATTAGAGTACTTGGCTATTTAGAAATTAACTAGATCTAATCTACTACATATCATATATGTAAAATCTAGTTCTATACATATCACATATATAAGAACTACATTAGATCTAGCTAACACATACTGAAAAATAAATCTAAACTACTTTAGATCTACTGACTACATTAGATCTCATCTGATCAGATCTGATTTTGATCTATTTTTCAGACCTCAATCTGGCTCTAATACAAGTTAAAGGTTGATTATCGTACTCTGGATCGATCAAACTGGACATAATAGAATTTTAAAATTTTTCACAATCTGGCATCGAAAATATAGATCAAAAAGATAGATCATTAGTCAATATTCAGCATGTATAAAATTAATTGAAACAATACTCATCACCTTGTAAGTGAAGATGATCTCCGCAGTTTGATGATCGTAGTATAGTTGAGGTTCGTTATTGAGCCGTACATGTATCCGACCTCTACGAGTATCTACTCGGACCTTTGTCTAGGATGCTTTCTCCAGATTTGATCCACCTTATCCAAGGTAGATCTGATGGCTCCTTGATCAGCAAGTGGTTTTTGAGGTTGTCAGATCAACACTCGCCACAACCTTCTTTTTCCTTCAGTTGTAGGTGCCTGAACTCCTTTAAGCGCGTCAAAGACCAATGCAACACCTTTGGGCATGGAGGATGAGGGAGTAGCCTACTCTAGGCGTACGAGAGATGAGAGGGAGATGGAATGCAGCAGAATTTCAAGTCTCAAAAATGAATGAATTGCAAACCTTTTTGCAAGGGGTTCTTTTATAGACTTAAAATCCTAACTCAATCCAACCAACATGGAACGGCACATTTTGAAATCAGATTTCAAAGATGGGGTGCCACTTACTTCTCTCCATATTTTTTTGCAACAAATTGTACGAGAAACAAGAGTGGATGTTGGCCATATCCAATCCTCCTCCATCTAAAAGTCAAATTCAAATCACATTTGAATTTGAACTCAACTACCTTTCCTTAATCCATTGGGGGTGACACCCCTTAGGATTTCTTCACCCAGAAAGAAGGCCGAAACCCCTTTCTGCTTTTCTCTCGTTTCATCATGTAATAATTTACATGATAAGATCAAGATAGGTATGGAAGGATAAAACCCATTTAAAATCAAGTGGATCACATCCAAACAACTTGGTTTAAATTGAACATTTCAAACTTAAACATTTAAATGGGCAACCTCCTAACCAATCATCCTTATCCATTTGGGGCGTACGCACTCTGGATCTCATCTAGAAGGGGCGTGCGTCCCTTCATTCCTCGAGAAGGCATGGAGAAAGAGAGAGGGCAGCAACACTTGGTGCCCCTCCTTTCTAGTCCCATCCAACCGATCTTTAAGAAGTGTGCTTCTTTTAAATTTGAATCTAATTCAAATTTAATAGGAGCAAATTAAATGCAACCAACTCTTGGTGCCTAAATAGAGCCCAATTAGATTAGGTTGAACCCTATCTAATAGCAAAATTTAATCTAGAAAAATCTAGGTTGAATCATGTGCTAGCATGAATACCTTAGACCCAATTGGATTAATTGAATCCAATTAAACAATCCTAGACTAAAGTCCTTTGTTGTGTGACCCTATAGATTCAATTCTGTATAGTAACAAGATGTGTTGTGATTTCTATCAACAATATCATTGAAACTCTTTTCAATGGATCAAAATTTTTTTTAATTCAGTCAATTAGAATCATCGATCATTGAAATAATTTTAATTGATCCCATAATCGACCAGTGATACCTAGTAGTATATAGTGGCAACCCATCAGAACTGAATAAGAACCTCTAGGTGCAGTTACCGTATGATTCGGTTCTTCTATTGTGAGTCTCGATAGAATTGAGGTAAGATAAACTCATCAAACCTCATGATATCTGTCATATGATAGAATTAATCAATTCGAGTCTGATGTAAATTTAATAGAATTTTTTTTTCTATCTTTCACATTGCCATGGCCATAGGCTTTTAAACTTAATCTCATTATCTACATAAAACTACTCCTCCTCTATCGAGATCGATAGATTCATCTTGGTACAATCCAATTTCTAATAAATATACTGCAACCAACATATACTTTAAGACTCCATATGGCTAAGAGATCGAGTTATGGTACAGTCAAACTACAGCACTCTCGAGGTGAACTGTCAATGTATCTCAGGTCAAAGAACTAAACACACAACCACAGCTATAAACAAGTCACTGACGAGAAGATAGATATCCTTGTGACTGTTCGTAAATGGTCATGCTTAGTACCCTTGTTCTTAACAAGTATCTGTATTTCATTCCAGTATCTCCATACCGTAGATTCAAGACTCTTCTATTCGAAGAAAGCGATCATACACCAATCTTCAGATCGATCATCATTCTCATGATGATCGTATGATCGGAAGTAATTTATGAATTTACTAAGATTAGCACATGTCTCAAATTTTCAACTATTGAGAATATGTGTAATCTTACCCATTAATTCAATGGATGATTCACAGATACTTTAAACACAATATGAATATAAATAATCTAATTTTTATTAATATTCAAAGTCCAATTACAAATTATGTCCTAAAAATATTTTACAAGTGTCAGCCAATCTGGTTTCTAAGACATACATCCAATATATATATATATATATATATATATATATATATATATATATATATATATATATATATATATATATATATATATATATATATATATATATATATATATATATGGTATAGAGCTATCAAAATGGGTCGGTCCGGCCCAGCCTGGCCTTAAGCCATGTGGGCTATAATTATGTGGGTCGGTCGGCCTCGGCCCACTTGTTAAAAGAGGCCATAAAAATCTAGCCCGACCTTAACCCATGTGGGCTATGGATTAGGACCGGACTAGCCCACATCCTTTTTTTTTTTTTTTTTCTAAGGTCGGGGTCCACTCCCTTATCGCCTGTCACTACCCAGTGCCGTACGCCGTAAGTCCGCTCCCCTGTCACCACCCGGGGCCGCTGCTTCTCTCCTCTGGGGACCGTTGGGAGGGAGGGGTGTCGGGGATCGTCGAGAGGAGGATGGGGGGCGAGGAGCGGCGCCGTGGACTATCGAGAGGAGGAGGGAGGGGTGGTGGTACGTCACGGAGGAGAGGGCAGGCCGAAAGGAGGAAGAAGGGCCACCAGAGATCAAGAGGGAGAGAGAGGGGGTTCTTGCGTCGAGAACCAAGAGGGAGAGGGAGGGAGGTTCTCGTGCCGGGGATCAAGAGGAAAGTTGAGAGAGTACGGTGGGAGGGGTGTGGGGACCACCGACTGCCGAGAGAAGGAGGGAGGGGCGGTGATACGCCAGAGAGGAGGGGGGGTGGGCCGAGAGGAGGAGGGAGGGCTGTCGGGAACCAAGAGGGAGAGGGAGGAGATTCTCGCACTAGGGACCGAGAGGGAGAGGAAGGGTGTGGGCCAACCCACGAGCTGACCCGGTCCTAATCCGTTTCAGCCCATGGGTTACAGAGGCCAGGCCAAAAAGTCCACTTGTATAAATGGACCAGAATTTCTCGCCCGATTCACCCCATTTTTGGGACCAAATGGGTTGGCCCATGGGCCCTCATCTATTTTGACAGTTCTAATATGGTATAATATATCTGACCACCAAAAAAAAATAATAGAAATAAAAGAATCTACCAAAAATCGAAGTAAATTGAAAATGACCAGAGCCACCCCTAGTTACCCCACTACTTGCTTTGTTTCCTGCTTCCAGGTAGCGAATAAGAATTAGTAAATACGGAGGGTAGGTTGGTGTCAAGTGGTGCCATCAGGCCACTCAACTGCCACATAAGTGCAGAAAACTAAGCAGGAAAGCATCTTCCACTAAGACATCCATTTTTCACAGATTCCTACATTATTCTTATCCACTTAGTATCAATTCTTTGCGTCTAGTAGAAGGCTGGATGGCAATTGACTTTAAAAAAATGTGGATGGCACATTTGGTTATCTATGGGGCAATTTAGTGCAAATGTGTCGGGTATCCTGGATGGAACACGAGTTGCTATCCTTGTGAATGTTAAATGAGGCCCACACTTATTCTCGTCAATATTTGGTAAACCTAAATTTATCTGTCATGATAATTTTTGATTAGAACTAGTTGTATATATCCTTTCCAAGCAAATTAACTCAATGCTTTCGTACCCTTCTCGTGGAGGAACTGGGGTTCAAATCTCATCTCTCATGCAAAGCCGGCACCATTCTATTAGCACCATCTTCTAGCCTGATATCATTCCTAAGATAAACTGACCATGGTTCCTGGAAATTGAAACTAATAGGGACCTCTGATTCATGTTTTAAAAGTAATAATAGCTATAACACTTCATAGGTATTTTTGATTCTGATTCATGTTCATAATTCGTAATACTTTCTTAATAAATTGAATTTGCATGAGAAGGAGAAAAGAAAATTTATTTTTTTAACTCTTTCCTATAATTAGACAAATACTTTTGATAAGGCATTTTGGATTGATTGAAGGTATGCTAGACAATAATATAAAAAATTTCAGGAGAGAACTAAAAACGCAAGAAGATTGGGCCAATTGAGCTTAATTACTACTAGCAAAAAAAAAAAAGTTGCTACCATTTCTTGGTAGCTTAAGTCGGGCCACTAACAGGCTAACTTCATGCAAACTAGCAATTTGCTTTGCTATTTGGCAAATCAAGTACTGCATCCAAATCTTAGATCCAATCCAACTCATATATATATATATAACTCAAACACACTACAGAGGTTGGCTACCATGCATGCAAACATAAAATTGCCTAACAGACAAACCAAATCTTCATTGTTTAATTTCCATCAAAAGACCATATCATCACCATTCACAAGCCCCATAAATCAGACCTCTAACACCAACCCAAGGCGCACGGCGCTAACTAAAACCAAACAGAACAAAAGAAGGCGGCAATAAAACGGTAACTCGATAGCGAAAACTCCACCAAAATAACCAAACCCCATTAAAAGATCTCTCGACCACTCTAAGCTCCCGGTGCCGCATCCTTCACCCGGTTCTGAAGATACCCACCATACTCCCGGGCGTAGTCCTTCATTTGGCTGGCCGTGTCGGCGATCCGGCTGCGGGCGTAGTCGACCCGGTCGCTCCCCACCGGGTGGCGGCCGCTGAAGTAGCGGTACAGCCACGTGGCGCCAGCCGCGGCCACGACGCCGAACCCGCAGACCGAAAGGAATCCGGCGATGGCCATGAAGATGACGGCGGCGACCGGGAACCATATCGGGCTGGTGAGAAGGATAACTGGGCCGAAGAAGACCAGACCCGCGACGGTGCCGGTGAGCGTCACCCCGGTGAGCAGGAGGAGGATGGCGCCGGATATGACGAGTGTCAACAAGCCGACGACCTGGGTGGAGTTGGGGGCGCGGCTGTGGAGCTGTCGGAGGATGGCGTGGCCTGAGGCGGGCCGTTGGGCTCGTGGGCCTGCGCCGGGCTGACGGTCCGCCATTGTTGGTGGTGGTGAGAAGAGAGAGAGAGAGAGAGAGAGAGTGGAGGGGCGTTGTGGGGGAGAAGTGATATAACGAGGGAGAGGAGGTGGTGGGGCGACACGTGTGGGGATGGTTTTTTTGACGGGCATGCGGGATTACACGTGTGAAATGATGGGAGGGAGGTCGGGTGGGGAACCTTTACAGCTTCGGGGGGGATGTCCTCTTCTTCAGGGCTTGGAGTCGGAATCGGATGCCAGAAATGTGGAAACCGTGGGTGAGGATTTGTGTGCGGGCCTTCGGCTGCTTTGGTGAAGGTATTGTGGTTATAAAAGGGGTGGAAGCCAGATCCGGACCATTAGGGTTGCCAAGGCTAGCTTTTGAGACCATTTCGGATCCAAGGGAAATTGCATTTGAATAAAATTCTTTTACTTTAGTAAATTTGGTTTGAAGGGCAAAGTATCCAAAAAGATTACCGCTGGAAATATTTTGCGGCGTTTGAATCGCTTTTAGATTCAATTTAGCTCTTGAACGAGGAGATGGAAGAGTACTGGATATGGCGCAAAACCAGAGATGCCAAACTACTGTATTATAGGCTTATGGTCGTTTGATGGTTTTGCTAGGTATCTCGAATTGATCCCAATTTCACCTAAAGATTGAGCGAGCCAGTAGCACTTAGGATCGAGTTATCCCTCCGGTTACAAGTTTCTTTCTAAAATAATGAAAAAAAAAAAAGTTGCAAAACTCCTAACACAGTAAAAGGGCAAGGAATCAGTGCTGTCAATTATCGCCATATATGATCTTTTGAATTCATTAGAGCTGTATGTTGTTTTGATGCTAATGAACAATTTAGAGACAAATTCTTTATAAATGACTAATCACATATCCTGAATTTATGTCATGGGAATCAAGAGTTAGACAAATTCTAAAGATGAGTTAGCCGGTTTTCACTTCCAAATTATGAATCTAAATGAGCATAATAGCTACGAGTTACTCGAGTCTTACTCAAGTTCAAGCTCGACTTAACATTTTTTCGAGTCAAACTCAAATATTATATATATATATATATATATTATATATATAATATTTTATTTTATTTTATTTATAACATCATTATTAATTTAATATTTTAAAATATAATATTAGTTTATATTCTATTTTATAATATATTATTTAACTATGATAAGCTCGAATTTAAGTTTAATTTTGACTTGGTTGATATTCAAATTGAGCCAAATCGATCTCGAGCTTGGATATTAAAATCGATTGATCTTGAATCGAGTTTCAAATCTGAGTATTTTGACTCGAGTTAACTTTGAGCGTTTAACTAGACACAATTGCATCCCTCCAAACCATGTCCTTCTTCTAATTTGAACTTTTTAATTTACCAATATTAAAACCAAAATATCTTAAAACTTGATTGACTGTCATGGAGTCAAACCTAAAAATAAAATGGTGAGACAAGGAAACTTCAAAAGTTATATTAGAAGTATTGGTTTTAACTCAATGTTAAGAAGGATCTACTTAGTCCACCAGGACAGATTGTCTCCACGGAACTAATTTTGCATTCCAGGACCAAAAGATACAGATATCTCAAATTTCAAAGTAAATGAATTAGTTTCTATGTGAAGACAATACAACTATGATCAACCTTACCAGGTTTCTCCAGGGCGTGCCATATAATAAATACCGTTTAGAATCATTATAATCATCGAGATATCTTCTTTAAAAGCTATACACGTGCATAAAATCCTGAACTACAAAAGCCGGCAAACGTATCATGACATGTTTCATCTTGTCATGTGACTGGCTTTAAAAACCCACATGACTGGCATGTGCGTGCATGTGACTTAATAAAAAAAGCCCTACCATCCTGATTATGAGGATGTTAGTAGCCGCACAACCAATTGTAAGAAACAAAAAAAAAAAAAAAACGCTGAGGCAGAAAAAAAAAAAAAAAAAAAAAAAAAAAAAAAAAAAAAAAAAAAAAAAAAAAAAAAAAACGCTGAGGCCAGAAATAATAAAAGCAATAATTGCTGGGTGTATTGGGGATTCTGGGAGTTAGACAAGGGGAAAAAAAACTGGTGTACCTTTTTATAAATATTTTTTTTTCATCATAGTAAATTATTCTCCCTGCTCCTCACCGTAGATGGACATATTGCCGAACTACATTAAATCTCTGTATCTTTTTGTTCCGTATGTTTATTTTTTTTATTTATCTAAATATTATTTTTTTATAATTATATATTTTATTATATGATAATATTACAATATTATCGTTAGAATATATGATTATCAAATTAATTTTAATTTTTAAAATAATATTAAAAATATGTAAAAGTAAAAGTCGAATCAAATTACATAAAAGAAGTATTTTTGATTTAAAAATTTTAAATTTTTTAAAAAAAATTTGAGAAAATATATAAATTAAATTAAAAATTTTAAAGTATGAAAAATAAATTTGGTGCCAAGATCCACTAATTAGATCTTAACTTCAACTTGCAATAAAAATAAAGAATAAGAATTTAAAAGTACATAAAAATAAATTTTATATTTATTAAAATTGAAGTTCAATTATAAAAAATTTAAAAAATAATAAAATAAAATAAAATTAAATAAAGATTTAAATTGATTGGTGCAGCCTCGTCGGAAAGATGGTTGACGACCTCTCCTTCTTCCTTCATACTCCGTGGAGCGAACTGGATTCTGTCCTTCTTCTCCTTGGATTCTTACACCTCTCTTAATTTTTATCTTATTTTTTCTTATTTTTTCTATTTTTTTTGCTTATTCTCTTATTTTCGACCCTTTATTTATAGATGAAATTTTTTTTCTTTTTTTAGTAGAAATTGAAGTCCTAAAAGCCTTCAAAATCGTATCTAACCCGTGTCTGCATTTTCTGACCGTTGGATCTACTTTGAACCATCCAGATCTACCCAAAAATCACCATTTAAGCTCCTCATCTCAGTCGGATTCGATGCTGGCTGTTCGATCTTTTGTCGGATCAATTTTGGACTATTGGATCACGCATCTGATCTCCTATTCAAAGTCAAAAAATATGTGACCGTTGGATCAAGATCAACTTTCATTCCGGACCATTGAGTGGCGCAAAATCCCTCTTCTCTGGTTTAGTTCTCAGTCGGCAATGAATCCTCACCGTCCGATCAACCTGGCATGTGATATGGGTCATTCGATCGCACAAAATTAGTGGCCACCACAATTGGATATGGGATGGCACGTTCTAGACCATTCGATCGGATGTTCAACACGATCTCAATCGTTGAATTGTGCAAAACTCAATCCATCGCCTGTGAACCATGACTGTGGATTGTGAAACTGTGCTGTGGATCACGCCCTAATTCCATGGACTAGCCAGTCGGTCATCGTGTACCGAAGACTTTTTAAAATAAAATTTTAGATATTTTTGCTTGTTTTTTCTTGATTTTGTACCTGAAAAATAAAAAAATATAATTTAATTATTAATTTTTTAATTATTTTAGTACTTAAATTGCTCAATTAGCTTGACATCTATTTTTTATAAATATGCTCTAATTTTATATTTTTTAAAATTATTTATTTTTTATAAAAAAAATTAATTTATTTATAAATTAAGATTTTTAGAGATGTTAGCACCATTAATTACCTAAAAATATTTAAAATAAATATATAAATATATAACTTATTACACCCTCCAACTTACTCATTGCTGTCCCTTAGCAATGCAATAAAAGTATCATTATTATAAAAATAGATTTAGAATTGAAAATCATTTAAGTATCGCTAACTAAATATTAAGTTTTGGAAGCAAATTTCGTAATTAGTATAATTAGAAATTTTCTTAGAATTCATCTAAATATCTACAGCACTTGTGTTTGTGATGGCTAACTTAGCATTTAAGTGCTAGTTTGTAAAAGATAAATATATCTTTTCTTATTATCTATTTTAGTTAATTTTCTATACACCCTCAAATTAAGCTCATGAACTAAGGTAGCTTTCACACTGCTTCTCTTTTCTTTTTTTTTTTAGTACTGAATATCCTGATCTTTCCTCCACCATTTGGCACGAACTTCCACACTTGACTTAGGTGCAAAGATCCGATTACTAAGCTTAGAACAATCCACATATATTCTGTATTTTATACTTTTATTTTAAACAGGTAGCTCTTTCTCAAATTTAAGTTTCTTTAATTGGAGTGTATATCAATCATTAATTTTAAATAATAATTGAATCTTCAGTCGGTCTTACAATTAACACCTACTTTGCCTTGTCAATGTGCATGTATAATTGAAAATACTAATAGCCTTTAGGTGACCTAAATAGGTTGCTAAAAGTCTAATTACTCCTTAACTCACTACAACCATTAGCAAATACTTTTTTACTATTATTATTTTTTTAGTCTATTTTGCTCAGAAATTTTTTTTGACACATAGTTTATTCAAAAATTCAAAAAGTTTTTCAAAATACTTTCAATTTTTTTTAATATTTCAAAAAAATTTCAAGAGATTAATTTTTCTATCCCCCAACTTAAATGCCATTATCTTTAATAGTATAAATAAATTAAAAAATTAAATTCAAACCATGAGAATGAATTGAAAGGTATAAAAAAAAAATAACCTAAGAAGAGGTGCTTATCATCAATATAAAGGCTGTATTTTTTTTACATAAAAAAAAATAAATATTGGGTTGTCTCCCAACAAGTGTTAAGTTTACCATCTTCAACCTGACATGATGTAGCTCAGTTCAGTGTGGGTCTATTAATACTATTTGGCCAATGATTCAATTTAGTAACATTCTTCAATATATGATTCAATCTTTATCCATTTATCTTAAAAAAAATTTAGATTTAGGATCATAAAGTTTGATTGCACCATATGGGAATACTTGATTTACTATGTAAAGTCTATCCCATCTAGATCTTAATTTTTTTAAAAATAATTTTAGTCTTGAATTAAATAACCAGACTTGTTGATTTGGCTCAAAGATTTTTTTGAATTGTGTTTGTCATGAAAGACTTTCATTTTCTCTTTATAAATTCATAAATTTTCATAAGCCTCTCGTCTCAATTCATTTAATTCACTTCGTTGCAATATTCAGTTGGAACCAGGTTGTTTCAAATTAAAATTCAGTTGCTTGATTGCCTAATATGCTTTGTGTTCAAGTTTTATCGGAAGATAATATGCTTTTCCATAGATCAATCTGTAAAGAGAAATTCCAATAAATTTTTATAAGCTATCCTATAGCCCATAATACATCATCTAATCGATCTGACCAATCTCTATGTCGGGCCTAATAATCTTTTGCAGGATGTTCTTGATCTCCTTATTGGATACTTCTACTTGGCCACTTATTTGCGGATGGTATGATGTAGCTATCTTATGTATAACTTCATATTTTCACAGTAGTGTTCGAAACTGATAGTTTGTGAAGTGGATATCTCCATCGCTAATGATAGCACATGAAAATCCGAACCTAGAAAAGATATTTTTTGAACAAATTTATGACTACCTTATAATCATTAGTTCATATTGCCATTGCCTCAATCCATTTAGAAATATAATCGACGGCCACCAAAATATATTCAAAACTATTGGAAGATGGAAAGGATTCTATGAAATCAATTCTTCAAATATCAAAAATTTCAACTACCAAGATGAGATTCAAAGGCATCATGTCTTTCTTTGAAATATTTTCTAAAGCTTGACACATAAGACATTCCTGGCTAAAAGTATAAGCATTCTTAAACAATGTGGGCCAATAAAAACTACTTTGTAATACTTTAGTCATAGTTTTTCATCCAAAAAAATATCCTCCACAAGCAAGAGTGTGATAAAATTATAAGATACTCCAGTGTTCAGATTCAGAAATACACTTACGAATGATCTAATCAGCACAAATTTGAAAAAATTCAGGATCTTCCCAAAAATAATACTTAATTTGAGTAAAAATCGATTCTTTTCATTCTTAGACCAACCATCAAGAATTTGTCCAACTACTAAATAATTAACAATATCTACAAACCAAGGAGCCTTTGTATATGAAACTGCTAGAAGTTGCTTATCTGGAAAAGATTCTTCAATTGATGCAGATTTACAATCTTCAGCTAGGATCGTAGATAGGTGATCTGCTACAACATTTTCAAATTCTTTTTTATCTCAAATTTCAATATCAAATTTTTATAGCAGTAAGATCCATTTAATCAATCATGATTAGTATCTTTCTTTGAGAGTAGGTATCTCAAAGCCGCATGATCTGAATAAATCATGATTTTTGATCCTAATAGGTATGATCGAAACTTCTCTAGGGCAAACACTACTGCTAGTAACTCTTTTTCAGTTGTGATATAATTGATTTGAGCTTCGTTCAGAGTTCTGCTGGTATAATAAATCACTACGGGATATTTATTTACCCTTTGACCCAAGACAGCTCATATGGCAAAATCTGAAGCATCTCATATGATCTCAAAAGGTAGTGATCAGTCTAAGGTTGGATGATTGGAGCTTTGGTCACAGCTTCTCTTAGAAACTCATAAGACTCAAGACATTCGTCATCAAAATTAAAAGAAACATCCTTAGCGAGTAGATTACACAAAAGATGGGATGTCTTGGAAAAGTCTTTGATGAATCCACAGTAGAATCCTACATGGCCAAGAAAAGATCGGATTTGTTTGACAAAAGTGAATGAAAAAGTTTAGAAATCAGTTCAACTTTTACTCTATCAACCTCAATCCCTCTATTTGACACGATATGCCTTAAGACGATCTCCTCTTAAACCATGAAATAGCTCTTCTCCTAGCTTAAAACTAGATTGGCCTCAATGCATCATTTTAATATTCTCCTCAAATTATTAAGGCAACTTTCAAAAGATTCTCCAAAGATTGAAAAATTATCCATGAAAATTTTTAAAAAATCTCCTACTATATCCAAAAATATTGACATCATGCACCTTTGAAAGGTCGTGGGTGTATTACACAGTTTAAAAGGTATTTTTTGAAAAGCAAAGGTTCCATAGGGGCATATGAAGGTGGCCTTTTTCTGATCTCCTGGATAGATTGTTACCTGATTGTATCCTAAGTATCTATCTAAAAAATAAAAATTAATATTGTTGGCTAGCTAGTCTTTTCTGGATTTGGTCAATAAAGGGTAAGGAGAAATGATCTTTACAAGTGGCTGCATTGAGTTTTCTATAATCTATACAGACACGCCACCTAATGAAAAATCATATTTGCATTAGATCTCCATAGTCGATGTGGACAATCATGAGTCCAAATTTTTTTGAAATAACTTGAGTGGGACTCACCCAGTAGCTGTCAAAAATAGAATAAATGATACCAGCATCTAACCATTTAATTACCTCCTTCTTGACTACATCCTGCATATTCGAATTGAGCCATCTTTGCATCTCTCGAGTTGGTTTGGTATTATCTTCTATATAAATATGGTGCATGCATATCGATGGACTAATACCTTTTAATCAGCAATGATCTAACCTATGACCTCTCTATGTATTTTTAACACATTCAACAATTAGTCTTCCTGCTCAGGGGTTAGGTTAGAAGCAATGATTACTGATAGATTTTTTTCAAGTTCTAAAATTACATACTTAAGTGATTCGGGTAAAGATTTTAGCTCAAGTTGTGGTGGGGCCTGAATCGAAGGATGTAGTGGTTCAGTTTCTAGCTTAGATAAGGGCTCAATTCTCATTGACCAAGGTAATAAATGTGATGGGTGAGGTGAATCAAGGCATTTACTTCCTGATTTTGGGTTTCTTCATTGGGCTCATCCAGAAAATTATCTTTCATCAAATCTAAAGAGGAATCGGTTTCAACTATCTCATCTATCAAATCAATTATCAAACAGCTTTTCTCCTTTTGAGCATATTTTGAGGTATTAAAAAATTAATTATCACCTCTTGATCTCTCCAAAAAAATATCCATGACTCCTGTTTTATAATTGATATTGGCATTGGTAGTAGTTAGGAATGGATGATCTAGAATTATAGGATTCTGATTTAGATCTTGGGATGGTTCCATATCAAGTATGAGGAAGTCTACTGAAAAATAGCATGTATTTACTTTGACTACGACATCCTCATTCAGATCATGTAGCGTCTTTACAAATCTATCAGCTACTTGCAAAATAACCAACATATATTTCAGTTCTCCTATTCTAAATTATTCATAGACTGATGTTGGAAGTATGTTTACACTAGCTTCTAAGTCTAAAAGGCTCGATAAAGATGATGCCTCAATAATATATGAAATCAAAGGAACACCAAGATCTTTCATTTTCTGAGATAATGGGTTCAACAAGACTGTACTTACATCCTCAGATAGCACAATTCTTTTTGTGGTTCGTGACTCATACTTTTGGATGCAAAGTTTCTTAAAAAATTTAGCATAAGTCGGAATATACTGAATCGCATTGAGGAGGGATAGATTAATATGAACTTTCTTAAATAATTTTATTAGTTTTCGTTGCGTGCTCCTTGCTTTTTGCAGGAAGAACCGACTTCTAGGGCTGAAAAAAATAGAACTCTTGGTTTATATGTCTAGGGTAACTCATCCGCTCTCTTTTTTCTTTTATCTTTCTTACTCAGATTAGAACCAGCATCAATATTAGTTTTCTCAAGTTCTTCTATTAAGTTAGTCTCAGTACTAATCTCTTTTTCTAAATTCTCATTTTGGCTAGCATCAGTACTAGCCTCTCTCATCTGATCTTGATATGGGTCCTTAAGAATTCTACCACTTTTAAGTTCAGAAATTACTTTGGCATTCTTAAATTGAAAATTTTTAGATGGGATATTAGATTGATGACTAGATCTAGGTGGTTGATGGTTGGATGGGTTATTCCTAGGATTCGATATCGATTGGCTCAGTAATTGACCTGATTTCTCCTCATGGTAGACTCAGCTAATTATCCTATTTGTGCTTCTAATCTAATGATAGATTGCTGTTGGATCATATCAATTGTTGGAGTTGATTAAACCTATCATCGGTTAAATTGGTCTGTTGAGGAAGTGGGTATGATGGCTAATTATGATATAGTGGCTGGGTAGGCTAACTAAGCTGACCTCTATTATAGCATAATTCTGGTATTGAGGCCTATTTTAAAAGTTTGACATAGGAGAAATTTGGGTTTGAGTCTAAGTCTGTTGAGATCTCAAAAAAAATAAGGATGGTTCCTCCAACTTGGATTATATGTATTTGAAAATGGATTATTAATAGGTTTGGAGTAACCTTGGGTACTTTGAACTTGTTCTTAGATGAAAAGTAGAAACTGTGCAGCCGTAGGACATTCACTTACATGATGACTAGACTAGCACAGATAGAATAAATCTCTTAATAATTGGAAGGTGGTGTATATTGCACGGGAGATTGTTAATCTAGGGTTAGAAACTGATCTAACTTTTGGGCAAGAAGATTGATTTTATTTATCAGGTTCAAGTCAGTCTTAGAACTAGAGTCTGATTGTTTGATCTCAAAGATTTTTATCTATTTTTGGTAAGGAATCGACCTTTCATAAGAAGATAATAAAGTATGGTTGATCGAGTTTTCATTCAAAATTTCAAACAAGGTATATGTTTCATCCTCACTCTTACTCATGAATGCACTTCCACAAAATGCATCAACCATCTGTCTATACTGATCACCTAAACCCTTATAAAAGGTTTGAATAATTTGCCACTTAGATAGACCATGGTGCGGATATTTTCTAAGAAGTTTCTTAAGTCTTTCTCATGTTTCATGAATTTGTTTCCTTGAAAACTGAGCAAATCCAGTGATGGCTCATCTCATGATGTTGATTTGACCTATGAGATAGAATTTCTTAAGAAACTCATGCTGTATTTCAGTCCATGTTTGGATTGGTCTCTCTATTATACCAAGCCATTACTTAGCTTTGTTCCTAAGTGAGAAGGAGAATAGGGTCAGTCTAAATATATTATCAGTAAAATTTTGGATCTTTACCATGAAATAGATTTCTAAAAATTCATCTAGATAATTGTAAAGATCTTCATTGGTATTCCCATAGAAAGATGAAAGCATCTAGATTATAGTCGACTTGATCTCATTATGGCTTGCAGGAATATCAGGTAAGTGGATACAAGTCGATGGATTATAGGTAGAGAGAATAAAATATTTCTTTACTTGCCTAGGTGGTTCTTCAAGATTTTCAATCACTTGATTTTCAGGTTTAACATGAATCAACCGTCCAACTTCAGGATTGGGTTTAACTAGATCAAGAAAAAGTGATCTCCTACCGTGTATGTACCAGTGCAAACCCTAATATGTGTGGTTCAGATTTTTTTTTTTCAAATGCAAATAAGTTAGCAAACAATTAAATTTAGATACCTACGAATTTTTTAGATCTAACAGTTCGATGTAAAGTGGCTCAACCTAGATGCAAGTTTGATCTGTTCTCACTTCTTCAACTAGTCAGATAAGAGGAAGAATCGGGGGAGTCCCCCTGTTGCTTGTCTTAGACACAATTGGATTGGCCAGGTAAGCTAATAGAACCAATTAAATAACCACGAGTCTACTTAGGCTTAGTCTTTTTAACCACTTACCTTAGACATCAGTTTTAGGAGTGAGTCCAAACTTACTTTATATTTGATTTCACCACAATACTCTAACTGAACTAAATTGACCCTAGGGATCAATGTCTACTGAATTTTAATTAGGCTTGAGTTAATGTAGAATGCTATTTGATTATTTTTGGACTAAGAAAGGATGATGAAATCCCCATCTTTTTTCTTAATGGGTGTTGTCCTTAAGTTGATTTGAGATGAACATGCACAATCAATTTCAAACAAGGAGTTCTATGCAACTAAATTAGATGCATGAAACTAATCAAACTTAAAAGCTTATCTTATCTCCAACGATCATCAAAAATAAATCTAAGATAATGAATGCTTCTAAACAATTAAGTTTATACTCTTGTCATGCGATTTTTATTAGGTTTATGTGGGTAATTTTATATTAATTTAAAAAAATAGTAATTAATACTAAAAAAAGAAAGCAATTTAAGGTTAGGATTGATCTCACTAACTAGAAGCATTTCACCCTTCTTTTCTTTCTTTTTTTTTGCTATAAAAAAGTAAAAAATTAAAAAAGTTAGTAAGCTATATCCATAAGAAAATCAAAGAAATCAAATGTTAAAATTGATGTCTCCCCCAGCAACGACACCAAAAATTGATAATCTCACGATGTTGTCATTAGGATACCATGATTATCAAATTAATTTTGACTTTTAAAATAATATTAAAAATATATAGAAAGTAGCAAGTCAGATCGAATCCACAAAGAAGCAGTGCTTTTGATTTGAAAACTTTGATTTTCTTAAAAGAAAAAAAATTGAGAAAATAATTTAAATTAAAAATTAAAAATTAAAAAGTATAAAAAATAAACTTGGTACTAAGATCCATTAATTAGATCTTAGTTTCTACTCATAATAAAAATAAAGAATAAAAATATAAAAGTACATAAAAATAAATTTTATATTAATTAAAATTGAAGTTCAATTACAAAGAATTTTAAAAAAATAATAAAATAAAATAAAATTATAACAAAGATCTGAAGTTGATCGATACAGTCTCGTTGAAAAGATGGTTGATGACCTCTTCTTCTTCCTTCGTACTCCGTGGAGCAAACTGAATTCTCTCCTTCTTCTCCTTGAATCTCTATATCTCTCTTAATTTTTCTCTTATTTTTTTATTTTCTCAATTTTTTTGCTTACTCTCTTGTTTTCGGACCCTTTATTTATAGGTGAATTTTTTTTTTTGATAGAAATTGAAATCCTAAAAGCCTTCAAAATCATGTCCAACCCGTATCTGCATTTTCTGACCGTTGGATCTACTTTGAACTACCCAGATCTGCCCAAAATTCATCGTTTAAGCTCGTCATCTTAGTCAGATTCGATGCTAGCCATCCAATCTTTCATCTGATCAATTTTGGACCATTGGATTGTGCATCTGATCTCCTATTCAAAGTTAGGAAAGATGCTGGCCGTTAGATCAAGATCAACTTTCATTTCGGACCGTTAGATGGCACAAAATTCCTCTTCTCTGGTTTAGTTTTCGATCGGCAATGAATCTCCACCGTTTGATCAACCTGATGTGTGACATAGGTCATTCGATAGTGCAAAATCAATGGGCCACCACCTTTGGATATGGGATGGTGCATTTTGGACCGTCCGATCGGATGTTCAATGTGATCTCAGTCGTTGGATTGCACAAAACTCAACCCGCCGCCTGTGAACCACGACTGTGGACCACGAAACTGTGCTGTGGATCGTGCTATAATTCCATGGACTGATCGGTCGTCCGTTGTACACCGAAGGCTTTTTAAAATGAAGTTTTAGATATTTTTGCTTGATTTTTTCTTAGATTTTGTGCCTAAAAAATAAAAAAATATGTAAATTAATTTTTTTATTAATTCTTTAATTATTTTAGTACTTAAATTGCTTAATTAGCTTGGCATCTATTTTTCATAAATATATTTTAATTTTATATTTTTTAAAATTATTTATTTTTTGTAAGAAAATTAATTTATTTATTAAATTAAGATTTCTAGAAGATATTAGCACCATTAATTATCTAAAAATACTTAAAATAAATGTATAAATATATGGCTTATTATTACAACAAACTGGTATCAAAGCGATGGTTTCAACAAAGTTTGAAGTAGAGAAATTTAATGGGGATAATGATTTCAATCATGATGGGTAAAAATGCATGCTTTACTGGTTCACGAAGGTCTGTTTGTTGACTTACATTGAAATCCTTACACTTGAATAAAGTAGGAAAGAAATTACATTGGTGCTTTGCAGGGTAAAGATGCTTTGTCAGTGACTATAACAGATGCGAAGAAGGATGAGATTTTGGAGAAAGCCCACAGTATAATTTTATTATCATTGAGAGATGAGGTATTTGTAGGAGTTGGGGTGGTACACCCAAGCCTTGGGAGGCCACAGAAGGAGTCAGGATGTTGGCTCTGAGAGATAGATAAGTGGGATCCTAGGGCTAGGACAGGAGTGATTCTAGGATGGAGGTAGTGTGTAGCTCTCCACGAGCTTGAGATCCAGATTTTGAGCACTTCAAGGGGCTTGGTTGATATTCCGGAGATTTGGAGATACAAGATGGAACAAAAAATTAGAGCCAAAGCTGAAGACTGCAGAAGGAGCAGTTTCAGGTCTTAGTCTAGGTCGACTATATCTCCGGAGCATCAACCAAGCCCCTCAAAGTCCTTAATACCTGGACCTCAAGTCTGTGGAGAGTACACACCGCCTCTATCCTAGGACCACTCCTATCCTAGCCCTAAGACCACACCTGTCCTAGTCTCCCAGAGCCAACACCTGACTCCTCCTGTGGCCTTTCAAAGCTTGGGAGCACCACACCAACTCCTACAATCTCTACTTTGATGTCCCCAAATCTTGGCACATCTGACAATATCCTCTTACACGATCCTGCTGTCGCTGCATATCCTGACAGATCCTTATGCGAACATCCTTGCCACCGCCAACCTTCTTCAGCTTTTGAGCTCTCTTAGAGATCTTTGAGATGATCGCCTCCATAGGTGAGATCCTTGCTTGCATCTTGGCACTATCTTGAAATATGTAGGCTCTCTTCTGTTGGCAGTTGCACCACTCGCTCCAGACTTCTTGATAGAAATCGCAGCATTCCTAAACCGGCACTCGCTCCAACTGTTGCTCCATCTGATATGGTCTCCTCAGAGCCACGTCTCTCCATCTGCATAATACTGCGAGCTGTAGCAGAAGAAAACACGGCTGTTGGGTTATGATAAAAATTAAAAAGCCAGTATATGATGCAGTCTCTCATGAATTAGCTGTATCTAAAGAAGCAGTTGTACACGCTACAAATGCAGGAAGGTAAGCCTATCAAGGAGCACCTGGATGATTTTAATAAAATTGTTTTGGATTTGAAAAATATAGATGTTAAAATTGATGATGAGGACTAGGCGATTATTGTGTTATGTTCTTTACCAAATTTTTGTGAGCACTTTATTGATACCTTGATGTATGGCCGAGATACTCTGACTATGAAAGAGGTTAAGGCAGCTTTGAATTCTAAAGAATTAAAGAAAAAGGTATCTGATAATAAAGATGGAGGCTCTGGAGAGGGTTTGGTGGTAAGGAGTAGAACACAACAAAAGGGTTCTGGTAGTAGTAGAGGTAGATCTAGATCAAAGTCAAGATCTAGAGGGAAAAATATTTCAGATGTCACAAGGAGGGGCACTTCAAAAAAGATTGTCCAGAGTATAAGGGTAAGGGAAAGGAGAAAGTCTCTCGAGATGCACTGGTAGCTGCGGATTGCTATGACAGTGCAGATGTTCTCTTAATTTCTGGTGGTAAGTCAATAGATGAGTGGATTCCTGATTCTAACTGCACATCTCACGTGTCATAATAGGGAGTGGTTTACCACTTATCAGTCAATAGATGGTGGTAAAGTTCTTATGGAGAATGGTGAGGCCTGTAAGGTGGTTGGTATGGGTACTGTTAGAATTAAGATATTTGATAGAATTGTGAGAATATTAATTGATGTAAGGCATATTCTGGAGCTTAAGAAAAAAATAATTTCTCTCAGTACTCTTGGTTCATCTAGATGTAACTATAGAGCTGAAGATGGAGTTATGCGAGTTGCACGAGGTGCTCTAGTAGTGATGAGAGGAAATAAAAGTAGTGGTCTCTACAGGTTGCAGGGAAGTACGATTATTAGTACTATTGCAATATCATCGATGTCTGATTCAGATCTTACAGGTTATGGCATATGCGGTTGGGTCATATCAGTGAGAGAGGCATAGATGAGTTAAGCAAGCAGGGACTGCTTTGTGGTCAGAAAATAGAAAAGGTAGACTTTTGTGAGCACCGTGTGTTTGGTAAATAATGCAAGGTGAAATTTAATACAGCTGTTCATCAGACCAAAGGGATGTTGGATAACATCCATTCAGATTTATGGGTCCTTCACTAGTTGCTTCTCATGATGGTCGCAGGTATATACTTACTTTTATTGATAATTATTCAAGAAAAATTTGGATGTTTATTTTGAAACAAAAGATGAAGCTATTATCAGGTTTAAACAATGGAAAGCTTTGATTGAGAAATAGATAAGTAAATAGATCAAGCGGTTGAGAACTGATAATGGCTTAAAATTTTCTAGAGGTCCATTTAATGAGTTTTGCAAGGAAGCTGGTATTTATGTCAATACTGTATAGTGAGATGCACTCTACAGCAGAATGAACTTCTAGAACGAATGAATAGAACTCTACTGGAAAGAGCAAAGTGTATGCTTAGGGCTGAGCACAGGACAGATTCGGTCGGATTGAGAAAAAATTTTATGGAACCGAATCCAATCAGATTGAAAAAATTCAATCCGTTGCCAATCATTTATCATATATAAACCATTTGAAACTGAAGTGAACGGTTTGTAGCAGGTTTGGGTTGGTTGTATCGGTTTGGGCTTCAATATTGATCTAATATTGATTTTAAGTCCAATGTTGGCCCACTTAAGCTTATTTATTTATTTTTTATTAATTTAATACAAAAAAAATCTAAACTTTATAAGTTACAAATTTTGAGTTTATTTTTGAATCTGTACAAAATAAAATAAAAAAATAAAAGATTTAATCATCTAAAAGTAACTACATCTAAAAGCTTTCACTTTAGAATTATCTCAAATTGATATGCTTCTATCAACAATTCAATATTAATATTTTCATGAATCCAAATGGATAATAGGATATTTTTTAAAATGAAGTATTGAAGTCTAAACGACGTCATCCCAAATGAAAATAAGTTTATGAAATACTACATTAGTTGGGTTCAATTTATATGGATTAAAAGTGTAAGAACCAATCCGACCGTAAATAATCAATTTTTTACAAACCTCCATCCGATTCTATCCAATTTATATCTTTCAACCAATCGAAACCGATGTTTATTGGATCGGATTGGATGAATTTCTTCAGATTTCAATTATTTGCTCAGCCCTATGTATGCTTTCAAATGCAAGACTTTCCGGAGTTTTGGGCTAAAGCTATTAACATAGCTTGTTACTTGGTGAACAGATATCCATCCACAGCAATTGGGTTAAAAACTTTAAAAGAGGTATGGTCTATTAAACCTGGTAATTATGATAATTTGAAAGTTTTTGGTTGTATGGCTTATGCTCATGTGAATAAAGGCAAGCTTGAGCCAAAGACCAAAAAATGCATTTTCCTGGATACCCAAAGGGAGTGAAGGGGTACATGTTATGGTGACATGGTGAGAAGTCGCCTAAGTGCATTGTTAGTAGAGGTGTGACCTTTAATGAGACAGAGATGTTAGGTCTCAAGAAGGAGGAACCCAAGGATGAGAAAAACAACAATGTTGGGAAAAAGATGAAGCTTGAGGTGGAGCCTCCATAAGAGACCATAGTTCATCAAGAAGATACAACTGAGCATGATATAGTTGAACAAGATTCTACTAAACAAGTAGAGACCTCATAGCTACAGTAGGACAAGTTGGCTAGAGATAGGTAGAGGAGACAAATCAATCCTCCTCAAAGGTATGGTTATGCAAACTTAGTTGCTTTTGCACTTAGTGTTGTTGATGATATTGTTGCAAATAAGCCTCAGGCATACCATGAAGCTATCACTAGTCCACAATCAGTACAATGGATGACTACTATGAGTGAAGAGATTGAGTCTTTATACAAGAATCATACTTGAGTGCTTGTTGAGCAACCAAAGAACTAGAAGATAGTAGGAAGTAAATGGGTCTACAAGCGAAAAGAAGGAATCCTGGAGTTCAAGAGGCAAGATTCAAAGCACGGCTTGTGGCTAAGAGTTATACACAGAGAGAAGGTATTGATTTTAACAAAATTTTATCACCAGTGGTGAAACATAGCTCCATTCGAGTTTTACTTGCATTGTAGCTCATCTTGACTTAGAACTTGAGTAGTTGGATGTCAAGACAGCTTACTTGTATGTGAACTAAAAAGAAAATCTACATGAAGTAACTTGAGGCGTTCGAAATTAAAGGAAAGAAAATCATGTTTGCCTACTTAAGAAATTTTTGTATGGCTTGAAACAGTCTCTAGACATGGTACAAGCACTTCGATAATTTTATAATTGTGAATGGATACTGTAGGAGTGAGTATGATAGCTGTGTGTATTTTAAAAACTCATGGATGGATTTTTTATTTATCTACTCTTTACATTGATGATATGTTGGTTGTTGTTAAGATATGTCAGAGATCAACAGGTTAAAGTTTTAATTAAGTGGTGAGTTTGAAATGAAAAATCTTGGGCTGCAAAGAAGATCCTGGGTATGAAAATTAGTAAGGATAGAAGAGCAAGCATGTTATGTTTGTCATAGAAAATATATATAAAGAAGATGCTTGAACATTTCGGAATGCAGAATGAAAGCCTACTAATACTCTATTAGCATCTCATTTTAGATTGTCAGCAGCTTTGTCACCCCAGATGGATGAGGTGGTGCAAATGTCACATATTTCTATGCTAGTGCTGTTGGCAGTTTGATGTATGTGATGGTATGTACAAGGTCAGATATTTCACATGCTGTCGTATGGTAAGCAGATATATAGGGAACTCAAGAAAGAATTATTGATAAGCTATGAAATGGCTTTTATGCTAAGGGTACTACCGATGTTGGCTTGCTTTATGGGAAAGACAACATTACTTTTGTTGGGTATGTGAATTAGATTATGCAGAGATCTGAATAAAGAAGATCCTTGACAGCTATATTTTCATACTTTTTGAGAGTACTATCAGTTGGAAGGCAACTTTATAGTCAGTAGTAGCATTGTCAACGACTAAGGTGGAGTATAGCCACAGAAGAAATGAAGAAAGCTATCTGGCTTCGGGGTTTAGTTGATGAGATTGGATGTAGCAAGCTGTGACTATAGTCTACTGTAACAATCAGAGCACTATACATCTTACCAAAAAACAGATGTATCATAGAGAACTAAACATATTGATGTCACGATGCTCTTTATCAGAGATACGATAGCACAGGGTGCTATTACAGTTGAAAAGATTTCCACAGCAGATAATCCCGTGGCTATGTTGACCAAGCCGCTTGCTGTTAACATTGTTAGAACTTGGTCGGTGTGTGCAGCAGCTGATGCCCTTAGGGGCATGAGTAGATAGCAGCCAAAATGTTACAATGGAGCTTATGGAGACTTTGGATTTTAGAGTCAAGGTGGAGATTTGTCATGTGAGTGGCTTTGACCACATGACTGGCATGTGCATGGCATGTGACTTAATAAAAAAAACCCTAGCATCCTGATTATAAGGATGTTAGTAGCCGTACAACACAAGTGTGAGAAACAAAAAAAAAAAAGCTGAGGCCAGAAACGATACAAGCAATAATTGCTGGGTGTATTGGGGATTCTGGGATTTAGGCAAGAGAAAAAAAGACTGGTATACCTTTCCGTAAACATTTTTTTTCTCATCATGGTGAATTATTCTCGCTGCTCTCCACTGTGGATGTAGGTATATTGCCAAACCACGTTAAATCTCTGTCTTTTCAATCTGCATGTTTGTTTTTTTCCCGTTTGCTCAAATATTATTTTCTCTATAGCTATGCGCTTTGTTACAACACATCTATTGCCTTCAAATATGAGATGCATAATTTATGATTGAAGACAAATAAGAGAGAATGAAATAAGCAAGCCACTAATGTATCAGGTGTCTGAGGCTCAGTTGTTTGTGTTGTGACCCAGCTTCTTAGTTCTTCGGAAGCTCTGATGTTCTCTGCATCAAACCCTCTAGCAAACTGGAAGATACAAGAGAGAATTTTGAGTCTGGAACCGGAAGGCAAACCACAAACCTTGGAGGAGCAAAAATTCCCAGTTTGGCGCTTTCTTTGTACCACTCAAAGCATCAAGCTCTGAGGCAAACCTCTCATTGTACATCCTCTCTAGCTGAACAGACCGCAGCTTAATCTGCCAAAATATCAATTTGCATTCAAGTTGACTTTTCCAGAGTCAGTAAGATTGATGTGTGAGAATTTTTTTAATTATGGACTGTTATTAATTAATTATTTATTTTATTTTATTTTATTTTATTAAAAATAGATTGATTATATGATCTAATTGATGGACATGCATGTAAACCTAATATTGTTAGTGATCCTTATGTTTTGGACTATGCGGACCTTATGTTGGGTGATATAGTTGAAGCGGCACAGTGTAGGCCAAAACCCAACTTGAGCCCGTGATGGGAGAGGCTATTAGGATTTCTTTTTTGAATGGCTAGGTCCCCTCTTCACTTTCTATAAATATCATGAGATTAGTTCTCAGGCTTGCTCCATCGAATAGTCACCTGTTGAGAGAAAATTGGGGAGAAGGACTTGGCCTTCGGTGTTCTTCTGAGCATCCGTGATTGATCAAATTTTGAGAATCAATTGCGAATATAGGTATGCATCTATAATTTTATTTTTCTAATCTTTTGCATATGATTTTGAAAAAATTCCGACAATTTGTATCAGAGCCTGAAATTTTTTGTAGAAGGTTAAAATCAATTTTTTTTTTTTGGATTCATACAAAAATAAATAAAAATAAAAGAGTAAAAGAGAGGAAGAAAAGGGATGGATCCCCGTGGCCGTGCCCTCTTCTCCTTCTCTGCTCGCCGGCCGGACTGATCTTCAGTGGGATCAAGCTCCGACGATGACTGGGAACTACCGACGGTGAGGAGCTTGTGGTTCCGATGAGATCCCAATATCCAAACAAAATATTTAAAAAAAATAGAGGAAAAGGAGAAGGGCGGTGGTTCCCACCACCGTGCCCTCCTTTTACCTTGTGGTGACACAAGGACCTCATGCGCATGTCGGTGGCCATCCGGCGGTCCACTGGTGATCAGTAGGAGCCGACGATGAGGGGACAGTCATCTCCGTCCCAATCTATGAATCCAAAAAAAAGAGGTGGAAATCATGAGGGCTGGTGGTCCTTCCTGCCGTCGTGTCCTCTTCCTCCTCCTCCCTTTCATAGACTTTCGGCCACGATATGGGCAGGCGGCGGTGCTAAACGCGACTTGACGGCCATCAGTTAACCAAACAATATATATATATATATTATATATATATATATAAATATATATATATATATATTGAGATCGTTAGATCTCAATAGATCGATGATTTTTTTTTGATTACCGATGGCTACCAACGGCTGGTGTTAGGGAGACAGTAGCGGCTAGCCGATTGGTCAATTTTCGATAGTCATCGACTGGATTTTGGGGCAAAAGAGGCATCGGCTTGGCCCTCTTTCCTGCTGCCTGAGGGAGAAGACTTCTTAGCGGGTTTCGAGTTTTGGGTTTCAACCCAAAATCCTAACCCAATTTGCTAATCTAAGTTTTATGGCACTTTTGCATTTTAGTCCCTGTATAATATAATATTTGATTTTAATCAAACAAAAATTATAGTTTAGTTCCTATTGTGGAATTTATTGCATAAAGTTTCTTGTATTACTTCTAGGCCCTTGCTGAAGCTTTTAATTTCAAAATAGTCTTTCAAAACTTCAATTTAATCCTTAAAAAAAGGTTAATTTTTGATGATAGTCCTCAGAAAATTAATTTTTTGATATTTTTATAATTATGTGACATAATATGTAATTTTTTAAAATATCTTTTGAGATATAATAACTTGAAAAATTATATTGACATGTGATAGACCCTTTGGTAGCATGTGTTTTTCCTAGTTGTAAATATACTTTATATACTTTCATCTTTCCTTGAGGAGATTAAATATGTTAAAACCTAAATTATTTATTTGAGCTACACAAATCAGTTACTATGACTTTGGAATGCGATATTACACAGTAAAATGATCAGTAGGGTGCATGTTGCTAAGTATCCCATTCTAGATGATCATTTGTGGGCATACATGTGGTTAAAGAATGTCATCTTGTATTTGTTTGGATATTTATTTTTTTGTATGGATAATTTTATGGGTTGGCATGAATATTTATCACCAAAGTAGTTTATTTATGTTAGTTCATAGAATTTTTTCATCATAAGAGGGATATTTTCTAGTTATGGCACATAATCGCTGGCCCAAAAAGGGTTATTGTGTATTTTAACTTAAAATTACATGGAGCATTATATCGTGAGGGTGCTCTAACTTTTGGGATCTGTTTATCCAAAGGGGATAGGCTTCTAAATGTTAGAGTATTTTTTTATGTGTGGCTTCATCTGAAGGGCACATGTATATTGTATATTCTGCCCAAAGGAGAATTTGTGATATTGTGTTTGAGCTCTTGTTTATAACTTATGTTGTTTATGTATATACCCAATTGACTAATATTTTATATTCAGACTGTTTGATTATACAGTCTCATTTGGTGTTAATAATAATAGTATTATCGTTGAGATTTTGACTAGGTCAAATTATAAACGGTGGAAGCAAGATGTGAAATTTGCTCTATGGATTGCTGACATTGACCTGGCATTGCGTGAGAATAAATCTGATAATCTCAATGATCAGAGTATACCTGAACAAAAGGATTATTTTGTCAAATGAAAAAAGTCTAATAGGATTAGCTTGATTACTATTAAGAGGTCTGTTTTTGAATATTTTCTGAGTGGCCTATTGGAGATCAGTAATGTTAAAGAACTGTTTAATGCTATAGGACGGAGATACTTTATTACTTCATGAATTAATTTTAATGATTACAATACATTTGAGGGGTTACTAATGATTTTGGCTTGGAAAAAGATTTATTGTATTTCAAGGATAAAATCATAATTTTATCAAGTTCTAATTCGAAAGTCTCAAGAGCAAGAACAGAAGATTTGTGATTTATTGGAGGTAATTTCATATTTTTTGGATAGATATGTTGAGAAAAATTCAAGTTTAAAGAATTGGATCGATCCTATGAGTCGACTCCTGTCAAAAGGGCTGAACGGCATGCTATTTTTAGCTGGCACATCCAAAGAGGTCGACCCTATGAGTCACCTCTGTGCTGTGCAGGTCAAAGATACAGAACAGTGATTTTCTATTCTGTGCCACAGAGGTCGACCCCATGAGTCAACCTTGTGCAGAGGTCGACCCCATGAGTCGACCCCCTGTGATGGAAACTTCCATAACGGCTAGTTTTCAGTTCTTTTTGACAGTATTTAATGCTCTTTTAATGATCTCCAATGGCTTTATTTTAGCTTAGATTTATCTTTACCATCTATTGAAGCTATAAAGCACTTAAAGGAGAAAAAAAAAAGAAGAAAGATTGAAGAGATTCAAGCATTCATTTCAGCCCTAAGCAAAAAGACATCTTCAAGCAAAAAAAACTTTCAATTCAAGTTCACCAACCCCTCAAGAGCTCATTCAAGTCTTCAACCATCTTGAGAAAAATCAAAAAGCTTCCTTCTTATTGTGTAAAGTGTATTTAAAGTTTTATTTGCTCATTAAAGGAGCTAAATTTATATTTTCGTGTGATTAACTCACATACTCTATTTTGTCTTAATCTTTAGTTTTAGAAGGGTTCCAAAACTTGAAAAGGTTGGTCCGAACCTTGAATCAGATTGTATTGGGTTGCTTGTACCCAAAAAATAAGTATTCTAGTTTGAGATAGCTAGAGTCAGAGGTACCGACGTTGTTTCTTGTTGAATACGGTTTAGTGAATTTGAATTCTCAAGTAGGAGCTTGGAGAGTGGATGTAGGTGCAAGGTTGGCACCGAACCACTATAAATCTTATTTGTTTGTGTTGTGCTTACTTGCTCTCTTTCTAAATTTTCTTATCTTCTTGCATTCTTGCATCTAATTTCTACACCTTGCTTAAATCACTCTCTACATATATCATACTCATTATTATTTAATCCTCGTAGTTCTAAATTAACTTTAAAATTTTAAAAACTCAATTCACCTCCCTCTTGGGTTGCATAGCTGGGCAACAAGTGGTATCAAAGCTCGATGCTCTAGTCTTTTTTTTTTATTTAACCATCAAAGAGCCAAAGATCTATGGTAACTCAAGTTGGTGCTTCACTAGCCGAGGGGCAGTCCACAAACCGATCTTCACTTTTCAATAGGTCAAACTACACCTATTGAAAAGCTCGAATGAAAATCTTTATCCAAGTACTTGACTATGATATATGGAGTATCATAGTTAATGGACCACACACACCCACTAAGATAATTGATGGTGTAGAATCAACCAAACTCGAAAGAGAATGGGATGAGGTTGACAAGAAAATGGCTCAACTCAATGCTAAAGCTATGAATATTTTATATTTGCTTTAGATGCTAATGAGTTTAATCATATTTCAACATGCATGTCAGCTAAAAAATATGGGATAGATTAGAAGTAACACATGAAGGCACTAATTAAGTTAAAGAATCAAAAATTAACATGCTTATGTACAAATATGAACTCTTTAAAATAGAGCATGAAGAATCAATAACTAAATATTTACTCATTTTACGGATATTATTAATGATCTAAAAAGTCTTGGCAAGTCTTACTCTAACAGCAATCTTGTGAGAAAGATTCTTAGATCTTTACTAAGGACGTGAGAGGTCAAAGTGACCGCAATCCAAGAAGCCAAAGATCTGAATGTTTTACCCTTGGAGGAGCTTCTAGGATCGCTAATGACATACGAGCTAAGCATGAAACAACATCAAGAAAATGTCAAGAAGAAGAGGACAATCGCCCTCAAGTCCACTACTCAACTCGATGAGGAATCCGAAAAAATAAAAATGAAGAGCAAGATGAAGAAATGACCCTCATCACTAGAAAGTTTAAAAGATTTTTGAAGAAAAAAAAAATAAGGGATGAAGAAGAGGCCACCTACAAAAGGAGAGCATAGCAAGGAGAAGGATAAGGAGCAACCCCTTATTTGTTATAAATGTAAGAAGCTGGGGCACTTTAGGTCCGAATGTCCATAACTTAAGAAGGGCCCCAAAAAGTACAAGAAAAAGGCTATGATGGCTATATGGAGTGATAGTGATGAGTCAAGCTCCGAAGAAGAAGATTCACATAAATAAGCCAACTTGTGCCTTATGGCACATAAAAATGAGGTAAACGCTGAAACTCCTAATGACTTTACTTTGAAGAACTTCAAGAAGTATTTTATAATCTAATTGATGATCTAAAGAAGTTAGGGGTAAAGAATAAAGAATTGAAATCAAAGAATCAATCTTTACTAAAAAAAATGAGATTATTTCAAATAAAAAATTGATCTTGATACAAGAAAATCTAAACTTGAAAAATAAAATTGCTAAGTTAAAACTTATGATAGAAAAGTTCACTCTAAGTTTAAATAAACTTCAAATGATACTTGAAAATCAAAAGATCGTTTATGATAAAGCCAGTCTTAGCTACAATCCTTTAAAGAAACAAAAATTTTTAAAAAATATCTTTGTAAACTCATCAAGCAGCAAGTTTTCAAATATCACTTGCTTTAAATGTGATAAAGTAGGATACAAATCCTATACATGTTTCTCTAACAAATCTGAAAATTCTGATGTAAAGAGAATATGGGTTCAAAAAGAACCATTGTAACTAACCAAAAAGGATCCAAAAAAAATTGGATACCTAAAGTCAAAACCTGATTTTTATATGTAGGTGTGTCTTGCACCCCAAGAAACGAATCGAAAATGGTATCTTGATAGTGGGTGCTCAAGACACATGACCGGTGATGAATCTCAATTCATCACACTTGATGCAAAAAATGGAGGGATGATTACCTTTGGAGACAATAGCAAAGAAAAGATCATTGATATAGGTAACATTGGTATCACTCTCTCTAAGTATATTGAAAATATTTTATTAGTAGATGGTTTGAAACATAATCTACTAAGCATTAGTCAATTTTGTGACAAAGGGTACAAAGTTATTTTTGAATCATCATTATGCATAGTAACTAATCCCAATGATGAAGGCATTAAATTTGTTGGGCATAGACATGGTAATGTTTATATGGTAGATTTGAATGATCTTTTCAAGATAAACATGCAATGCCTAGTAGCCATGAATGCCAAAATTAATGAGACTAGTTGGCTTTGGCACCGTAGGCTTGCACATATTAGCATGTATTCACTTTCAAAATTTATTAAAAAAAATTGATTACTAGTTTACCTAAATTAAATTTGAAAAAGATAGAATTTGTGATGCATGTCAACTAGGTAAACAAACAAAAGTATCATTCAAATCTAAAATATTATTTTAACTTTTGGACCATTAGAATTATTGCACATGGATTTATTTGGACCCACTAGAACTACTAGTTTAGGTAGAAAATGATATGATTTTGTAATTATTGATGATTTTTCTCATTTTACATGAGTTTTCTTTTTGACACATAAGGATGAAACTTTTCATGTGTTATCAAAATTTTATCGAAAAGCTACTAATGAAAAAGATTTTTCAATTCAACATATTCGAAGTGATCATGAAACCGAATTTAAAAATCAAGATTTTAAAAAATTTTGTGATGAAAAAAGCATTGACCATAACTTTTCAGCACCTAGGACATCCCAACAAAATGGGATAGTAGAAAGAAAAAATAGAATCCTTAAAGAAATGGCCCGTAACATGCTATGTGAAAGCAACCTCCCAAGATACTTTTAGACGGAAGCAATTAACACGGTATGTTACATATTAAATCGTGCTTTAATTAGATCAATTCTAAAGAAAATACCCTATGAGCTTTGGAAAGAAAGAAAATCAAATATTGCATATTTATACATTTTTTGTTGCGATGTTTTGTTTTGAACAATGATAAAGAAGGATTAGAAAATTTTGATGTAAAATTCGATGAAGCTATTTTTCTTGGTTATTCCTTTTCTAGCAAAGCTTTTAGAGTTTTCAACAAAAAAACTTTAGTAGTAGAGGAGTCAATACATGTTATTTTTGATGAGACTAATGATCTTCGTTCAAAGAAGAATAAAGATATTGATGATGCAGATCTTCTTATAGAAGGGATGAAGGAGCTCATCCTAAAAGACTCAACAATTCAAAATGAAAAAGAACATGAAAACAAATAAGATAATGAAGGTGAAGAATAATAAGAACAATCTCAAGGTACAAATGAACTATCCAAAAAATAGAGGTATGATCACAATCATCTCAAAAAATTAATCATTGGTGATCCTACACATGGAGTAAGAACTCGTTCTTCACTTAGAGATGCATACAATCATTTTGTATTTATTTTTTATTTTAAACCTAGAATCATAGATGAAGCTGAAAAAGATTATAATTAGATCAATGCAATGCAAAAAGAACTTAATCAATTTGAAAAAAATAATGTATGGACTTTAGTATCAAGATCTATAAATTATCCAGTAATTAACACAAAATGGGTATATAGGAATAAATTGGATGAATATGAAAATATAATTAGGAATAAACTAGATTGGTTGCAAAGAATTATAATCAAGAAGAAAAAATTGATTTTGATGAGACCTTTGCACATATTGCTAGATTAGAAGCAATTAGGCTTTTACTTGCATATGCATGCTTTATGAATTTTAAGTTATTCTAAATAGATGTCAAAAGTACTTTTCTAAATGGTTATATTGCTGAAGAAGTATATGTAGAACAACCTCCGATTTTGAAAATCATGCTTTTCCTAATCATATTTTCAAATTAAACAAAACTTTATATGGTTTAAAACAAGCACCTAGAGCTTAGTATGAAAGGTTAAGTAAATTCTTGCTTAATAATAATTTTTTAAAAAAAATATAGATACAATCCTTTTCATTAAAAGAAATCATAATGATATTTTATTTATATAAATATACGTTGATGACATTATATTTGGATCTACAAATGAAACTCTTTGTCAAGATTTTGCTAAGCTCATGCGGAGAGAGTTCGAGATAAGCATGATGGAAGAACTTACATTCTTCTTCGGACTCTAAATCAAACAAACAAAGGAAAGAATCTCCATCACTCAAAGCAAGTACACAAAAGAACTATGCAAAAAATTTGAATGGAGAGCTCCAAAGCAATTGGTACACCCATGAGCCCATCATGTAAGCTTGACAAGGATGAAGGAGGTAAAAATATAGACTCAAAACTTTATAGAGGCATGATTAGTTCTTTATTGTATTTAACTACTAGTAGACCAGATATTATGTTTAGTATTTATTTATGTGTACGCTTTCAATCAAATCCAAAGAATCACACTTAAATGTAGTTAAAAGAATTCTTAAATATTTAAAAGGTACATAAACTCTAGGATTATGGTATTCTAAGACTCATCAATTGATTTAATAGGATATCCAAATGTCGATTTTGCTGAATATAGATAAAGAAAGTACTAGTAGAACATATCAATTTTTTGGAGTTAACTTAATCTCTTGATTTAGCAAGAAGCAAAATTTGATAGCACTATCTACGACTGAGGTCGAATACATTACAACCGGAAGTTGCTGTGCTCAAATCCTGTGGATTAAGCAACAACTTGAGGACTTTGGCATCAAACTCAATGAAACTCCATAAGATGTGATAACACTAGTGCTATTAATCTAACTAAAAATCCAATTCAGCATTCTAGATCAAAATATATTAAAATTAGACATCATTTTATAAGAGAACATATCCAAAATAAAGATGTAATTTTTGATTATATATGTACTGAAAAATAATTGGCTGACATCTTTATCAAGACCTTAAGTAAAGATAGATTTTGTAAAATTAGGAGAGAATTAGAAATCCTTGATCCTTCAGCTTGAGTATCTTTCTAATTCCAAGTTCAATTTATCAAAAATTTATTAAACCAATTTATTTTTGAGCTAATTTCATATCTCTCCTTTCTTAAAAGCTCAAAATTATCCTTCATTTGATCAATCTCTCAAATAGACACCCTTCCCTCAAGTTTCAAGCTTTTTCAAAATTTTTTTCCATCATCTTTTTAAATTTTTCATACCATGAGTCGACCTAGGATCGACCCTAGGATAAACTTGTAATTTTTTTTAAAATCCATCGGGCTCTGTTTTATTGAGATTTCATCGATTGCAAAGAGCCGATCCCTTTGCCATTCGTCTTCCCATTCCATCGAACAAGATCACCTCCCTCTCCACTCTCATCTCAAAATCCCTCTTTCCATCAGATTTTTCCCTTTAAATCGCCCCTTTAGGATTTAAATCTCTCTTCTCTTTCTTCTTCATTTGGGTGGTTTGAGCTTACCCTAGCTTCAAACCCTCTTTTTCAAATCGACTGTCTATCTCCCCAAAATCTTTGCTTTTTCTTAAAATCTCTTTCACTCTACCCCTCATCAAATCTCTCAGGCTGTTTGCAAGTCTCTCCTGTCCAAAATGGCTCCCAAATCAAAGCTACCGTAGAAAAAAAAATCTGTTCGAGGGTTAGAGGAAGATGTGCGCAGAAAAGAATGGCTGTCAAGCCCTCTTTTGCTCCAACTCCAGTTTCAGATCCTGCTCCAGCTTCTTCACAGTCTCCACTCAGTCCAAGCAAGGTACCTCTCTCCAATCGAAAAATAAAATCCAGGAAGAATATAGATTTCAAGTTTTTTGAAAAAGAAGGGTTCTCTATTGGATCAAAGATTAAAAATCAAAGATGAAAGTTTTATTGTTTATTAAAAAAAATACTTATGTTGATTTGGTCAGAAAATTTTACTTAAATTTGAGTTACTGCAATGGAACAGTAAAATCCTTGGTGAAAGGTGTTAATATTATTCTTGATCCATTGCATTTGGGACAAATCTTACACTTGCCTTGTGAAGGCTATACTTATATGAAACTCTCAATCAAAGAAGAAGGATTAAGTACTATTTTTAGAGAGAGCATTTACTGAAAACTTGAATAAATTAGAAGCAAAAATTCTTTCAATTAGATGAGGCTTTTGCATCACATGGTTACTAAACTTTTGTCCCTAGGAGTGGCAGGCATGACCTCTTATCTGGTAGGGATATTTGCATTGTGTACCATGTGATCACCGAGACCCCCTTGAACCTTCCTGCTTTGATGTTTGAGGCCATGAGGGAGACCCTGAATAGGTCTAAGGCTCATTTTGCCTTATAGTATGGCACTCACCTTGATCTTTAAGAGGTTCGAAGTCTTTTTTGAGGGAGAGGCAGTCACCAAATTGTCACATTCTGACACCATCAACCGCCACACACTACATCGCATGGGTTTTTCGAAGATTGATGGTGGTTGATCGAAGGATGTTGAGGAGAGAGCAGAAGAGAGAGCAGAGGAGGAGGGACCATCTTCATCTCTTCGTAATCACAGAGCATCTCTTGATATTCAGTTCGTATCTGATCTCGAGGCTGGGTCTCTCAGAGTCAGTGAGGAGGCATGCTTCAGTTTCACAGTCAGGGAGCATGGGTACATCCTTCAAAATTCTAGATTTGCAGAGGCAGGTATTAGCCTTAGCCCATCTCTAGCCGCATGAGAACATCACAGAGGTCTCCAATCTGTCTGCAGAGGCGGCTAGATTTTGAAGAGTTTTGGAGGGTGGATTTGATTTTTTGAAGGAAAGAATCACGGCCTCTAGTGAGACTATCTCTACTCATATTGGTGCCTTGATGCAGTCCATAACGAGAGCTTTGGAACAATTAGACACCATTAGACTTTTCTCCTAGTACAGTCCATAGCTTTTCAGGATCCAGGATCTTCTTACCCTTCTGCTTGTGTCGATACTTCTACCCGTGGTCGAGGTAGATGAGGTCGAGGATGTGCCCGTGGCTTTGATCCTGAGACTCCTCATCATATCTCTGGCTCTTCTGATTCTGACCCATCTAGTCATGATATTTATTAGATCTAGCATAGTTAGCCTTTTATGTCTAGGATCTTACTTATGGCCTTTGTATGTGTTGGCTGATTGGCTCATAGACAGTTGTATTTTTGTTATCCATGACTTTGTATGGCCTATGTATTTTGACTTGACTCTTATGTATTGTGACACTTATATCATTTTTAGATATATACATATATATGCCTTTAACTTCTATGAATATCTTTGGATTGATTTTTATGAATGGCATTAATTGAAATATCTTAATTATGTAATATGAAAAATACCTCATATATGTGCTAATAAAATATTATGAATGGCATAAATTGAAGTATCTTAATTATATGATATGAAAAATACCTCATATATGTGTTATGAAATATTATGAATGGTAATATCTTCTAAATAAGCAAATTAAAATATCCTTTATGATTGCTATAGTGAGGGGGAGTCTCCTTCATTTTTTTTTTAAAAAGTGAGAGTAATGATCTTAATTGATGTTGTCAAAAAAGATGAGTAAAGAATAAAAATCGAGCAATAAGCAAAATTATCTAAAATCGAGCAATAAGCAAAATTATCTAAAATCGAGCAATAAGCAAAATTGTCAAAGCAAATTTATCAAAAGAAAATAATCTTATAAGCTATCTTAACACTAATCTTCAAACTACTCATAATGTATTTTATTCAAATAATTGGCTATAATGTTTAAGTTATGCATCTTCATAAATTTAAAATTCTTATTTAATGCTTTATATATGTTATGTTTTGCTTTTACTCAAGTATTTTGGTCATCATCAAAAGGGAGAGATTGTTTCTCCATGAATTGATTTTGATGATTACAATACATTTGAGGGGTTATTAATAATTTTGGCTTGAAAAAAAATTTATTGTATTTCAGGGGTAAAATCATAATTTTATCAAGTTCTGATTCGAAAGTCTCAAGAGCAAGAACAGAAGACTTATGATCTATTAGAGATAATTTCATACTTTTTGGATGGATATGTTGAGAAAAATTCAAGTTTAAAAAATTGGATCGACCCTATGAGTCGACTCCTGTCAAAAGAGGCTGAACGGCATGTTATTTTTGACTGACTCATCCAAAAGGGTCGACCCTATGAGTCGACCTCTGTTGCTGTGCAGGCCAAAGATACAGAATAGTGATTTTTTATTATGTGCCATAGAGGTCGATCCCATGAGTCGACCCCTATGCAGAGGTCGACCCCTTGTGATGGAAACTTCCGTAACGGCTAGTTTTTAGTTCTTTTTAATAGTATTTAATACTCTTTTAATGATCTCTAATAGTTTTATTTTAGCTCAGATTTATCTCTATCATCTATTGAAGCTATAAAGGTACTTAAAGGACAAAAAAAAAAAGAAGAAAGATTGAAGAAATTCAAGCATTCATTTCAGCCCTAAGCAAAAAAGACCTCTTCAAGCAAAAAAAGCTTTCAATTCAAGTTCACCGACCTCTCAAAAGCTTATTCAAGTCTTCAACCACCTTAAGAAAAATCAGAAAAGCTTCCTTCTTATTGTGTAAAGTGTATTTAAAATTTTATTTGCTCATTAAAGGAGCTAAATTTATATTTTCGTGTGATTAACTCACATACTCTGTTTTGTCTTGATCTTTAGTTTTGTAAGGATTTCAAAAACTTGAAAATATTGGTCCGAACCTTGAATCGAATTTTATTGAATTGGTTTGTACCCAAAAAATAAGTGTTCTAGCTTGAGATAGCTAGAGTCGGAGGTACCGATGTTGTATTCTTGTTGAATACGATTTAGTAGATTTGAATTTCCAAGTAGAAGCTTGGGGAGTGGATGTAGGTGCAAAGTTAGCACCGAACCACTATAAATCTTATTTGTTTGTGTATACTTACTTGCTCTCTTTCTAAATTTTTTTATCTTCTTGCATTCTTGCATCTAATTTTACACCTTGCTTAAGTCACTCTCTATATATATCTTGCTCATTGTTATTTAATCCTCATAGTTCTAAATTAACTTTAAAATTTTAAAAACTCAATTCACCCCCCCCCCCTCTCTTGGGTTGCATAACTGGGCAACATACTTTATTTCAGAAAATATTGAGTTTGGATGCCTAATGAAAGAACTGATAATCATGAGATATGATAATGTTGGGGGTGTTAGAGAATATATTCTAAAAATGATTGATCTCCCAACCAAGCTTAAGGTTCTCAAAATTCATCTGCTCTATTCTTTCTTGTGCCTCAAGCTTGAATTCTTTATCTGTTGAATTCTCTCAAATCAAAACTACCTATAACACTTTGAATAAAATTTGGAATGTTAATGACTTAATTACCAAATGTGTTGTTGAGAAAAAAGCTTAAGAAAGAAAGAGTGAGAGTGCCCTTCTTTCCTTCCAACCTAAACTGCATTCTAGCAAGGGTTCTATGAATTAGAAAAGGTGTGAACCTACTGCTCCTAAACAGTCTCAGGGTGCTAAAGAACATAGTACCAACCTTGATCAGAATCATTCTAGAGGAGGTCACAAAGCTATCATTGAAAAAATATCAAATATTTTCACTATAAGAGGAAAGGTCATATAAGGAGTCAATGCTATAAGTTCAAGTCTTGGATAGAAAAGAAAAAAAAATAGGAAGTTAAGCATCTAGCTCTTATTTGTTATAAGTCAAACATAGTCAATGTCCCTGTTGATTCCTGGTAGATTGATAGTGGTGCCACAACTCATATTGCTATTTCTTTGCAGGGATTTATAAGCAAGTGGAAATCAATTCTGAAGGAGGCAAACTGGAAGTAGGAAATGATCTTAAAGTTGAAATAGAATACGTTGGAGTTGTCAAGTTGTCTTTAAAGTTTGATTTTAAAATTTTCTTGGGAACACCTTTTATGTACCTTTTTTAGAAGAATTTGATTTCTATTTCCTCTCTAGATAGGCTTGAATTTGGTTTTGATGTTTGCGATAAAAAGTTAATTTGATTTTAACTCTCAGTTGTTGGTTATAATATTTGAATGATGGATTATATAAATTGTGTTTAGCTTGTGATAATCCCTATGCTTCTTTAAATATTGAGAATGTAGTTTGCAAAGCATTCTAGGATCAAAGATAGATCCTCTATGCTATGCACAAGCACTTGGACATATATCTAAGGAAAGAATTAATAAATTAATAAAGGATGACATTCTATCCACCTTAAATTTTGGAGATATGGAGACTTGCATTGATTGTATAAGAGGTAATTCATAGTTCAGGCCTTTTGCAATCATTCACACTGATATTAGTGGACCTTATTCCCTATAATCTGTGGTAATAAATATTCATCATATTTATGATGATTTGATTGAAAAAAATTAGATGCTCTTGAAAATTTAAAATCTTCAAATAAAAGTTGAAAAACAATTTGAAAAGATCATTAAGATCATGAGATTGACTGTGAGGATAAGTATTATGGCAAACATGATGTGACAGGATAGCATATAAATCCATTTGCCAAATACTTACAGGATTATAGAATTGTTGCCTAATATACCATATCTAGTAGCCCTGAGTACAATGGTGTGGTTGAAAGATGCCAATCGTACCATTAAGGATATGAGAGGAACAAGATGAATAGGTTTAACTTATCAGAATATCTGTGGGGTGAGGCTCTTAAAACTGCTTTATATATCCTTAACAAACTCTTAGTAAATCTGTGCCTAAACACCTTTCGAACTTTAGACTGATAGAAAATCTAGCCTAAATCATTTTCAGATTTGGGATTGTCCTGCAAAAGTAAAAATATATAATCTGACAAAGAAAAAGACTGACCTTAGAACTATCATTGTTTCATCGAGTATTCAGAATATACTAAAGAATATAGGTTCTATTAACTAAAAAAAGAATATAGATTCTATAAATCTTAGAAGAGATAACAAAATTGTAGAGCCACTGACTATTAAAGTTTTAGAATTTGATGTGGCTGATGTTGAATCTTTCCAAACTGTTGATGTTGATAATAGTCAAATTGAGATCGTCTCCATTCCTATGGTTATATCACATGAGAATGAAATTCTTACACCTATTGATAGAGTGGATGTTTAAACCCCTGATCTCCTATTCTTATTGAGAATCTTTAACCAGCTTAGTTAGTTGAGGAGGTGCAAATAAGGAGATCTGCCAAACATAAGAGGTCGATCATTCCTGATGATTTCTTTTTCTATCTAGAGAAAGTGATTATAACATTGGGCATGTGGTTGATCCTAGAACATATTATAATGCTGTAAGCTATCCTAGTATGATTTGTGGATAGATGCATAAAAAGAGGAAATGCAATCTATGGCTTAAAACAAGTATCTTAGCAATAGTACTAAAATTTGATGAGGAGGTAATCTTTTTTGGCATTGAGAAAAATAATGTTGATCAGTATATTTACTTAAAATCAGTAAAGTAAGTGTATCTTTCTTGTTTATATGTTGACGATATTTTACTTATCAGTAATGATTTTAGTTTGCTTAGTGAGATTAAACAATGCTATCTAGAACTTTTGATATGAAAGATCTTGGGAAGGCAATCTTTGTCTTAGGTATTGAAATTCACAAAGACAGATTACGTATCTATTGGGTTTGCCATAGAAGACATACATTAATAGGATTCTTGAAAGATTTAATATGCATAATTACAAATCATGTGATATGCCTGTTGTCAAAGGTGACAAGTTCAGTAAGATCAATATCTCAGGAATGAGTTGAGAAAGATTAGATGAAGTATTGTCTTATGCCAGTACTATAGAAAGTCTGATGTATGCTCAGATTTGTACCTGACCTGACATTATCTTCATAGTGGGAGTTTTTGGTAGGTATTTGTCAAACCCAGGCTTCCAACATTAGGTTGCTGCAAAAAGAATGATGAGGTACTTATAAAAACTAAAGACTACTGCTTGTGTATAGAAGATTTGATAATCTAAATTTGGTGGGCTATTCAGATTCAAATCCTATTGCGTGCCCTGATGATTTTAAATCAACTTTAAAATATATTTTTATGTTGGCTAGAGGTGTAGTATCCTGAAAGAGTATTAAACAGACCCTATCTGCTTCTTCCATTATGCAAGTTGAATTTATTGCTGGCTATGAAGCAGCTACTCAAACTATTTGGCTGAAAAATATTATTGCAGGACTTCAAATTATTCATTCTACCACTAGACTACTGATAATCTATTGTGATAATAGAGCTATTGTGTTCTTCACAAAGAATAATAATCTTTCAGTAGATCTAAATATTTGGAGCTGAAGTATTTGACAGTAAGAAATCTTGTGAAAAAAGAGGGCATAACTATTGAGCATATAGATACAGAGTCTATGTTGGCTGATCTTCTAACCAAAGCTTTGAGGCCCATATGCTTTACAAGGTTTGTTAAAATATAGACATATTGAGTTTTTTTGATGTACGTGGTTAGTGGGAGTGACTTTGATTTGATTTATTGATATTTTATTGTTATGGACCTTTGTCATCTCACACACCTATGATGAATATTAATATATATTGTTGATATGATAAATTGATGGTACATTTATGTTAATTCTTTTCGTTATGTGTACATATTTATTTTAGTAGACTTGGAGATATCTCTTATTTATGTACTTATTATATGAAACCTAACATCAGGTGTCGAGTCTTAGATATGTTGTGCTGTCTCGTCATTGACATCATATTGAGTATGCGAGACAAAATGGCTTGTTGAAGTCATTAAATTTTTTCTTGCTTATTTGTATCCAAGCATGTTGAAGAGAAATTGAAGGACCAACAATGAAAATAGCATGTATTAGGATCACTTTTGGATGCTATTTTCTTGCTACACTACCACACCAAGACTTATATCGATAGTGTTAGTGATGTTGATAACCATGGATAGGTCTTGTGTCAAATAAAGGGTGCATTGACTCCCATGATTTTGTATGATTGATACTATTAGATCGAGTCAATTCCAAGGTGCTGTCTATGGATTATATATTTTTCAAAAATCATAACCACATACTGTGTTTTCTGTTGTTTGGCCCGAGAATCATTTTTAAAATAAAATATTTTTAAAATTTTGAAACCATAATTAATGTTGCCCAAGTGGAAGAATGTGAGAATTTTCTTAATTATGGGCTGACATTAATTATTTATTTATTTTATTTTATTTTATTAAAAATAGATTGATTATATGATCCAGGTTGATGGACATACATGTAAATCCAATATTGTTAGTAATCCTTGTTTTTGGACTATGCGGGCCTTATATTGGGTAGTGTAGTTAAAGCGATACAGTGTAGTCCTAAATCTAACTTGAGCCCGTGATGGAAGGGTCTATTAGGGTTTCTTTTTTTGAATAGCTAGGTCTCCTCTCCACTTGCTATAAATATCATGAGATTAGTTCTCAAGCTTATCCCATCGAATAGCTACCTATTGAGAGGAAGGTGGAGAGAAGGATTTGGCCTTTGATGTTCGTCTGAGCATCTGTAATTGATCGAGTTTTGAAAATTAATAATGAATATAGGTACGCATCTATAATTTTGTATTCTAATCTTCTGCATATGATCTTGAAAAATCCATACATAATGATGCATCACAACTAGCAAGAAAGTAGAAAAACTTGGTGCTAGATGCTGACAGATTGAATCTTGCTAGGTACATTGGAGAGTGGACCTGATGATAAGGTCAGTCGTACCCATGAGCCCTGTGAGATTTTTTATTCTCAGACTTGATGGATTGTACTCGTACTAAAATGGTGTGAGCACTTGTTTGTACCCCTCCCAAAAAAAAAAGTCAAAAGACCCTGTTAGGATCATTCAACCGACCCCTGACTCTGACTCTACACCAGTCTTATAAACATAATACTCTGACAAACAATCAGCTAACCGACCGACAGTCGACTATTACCAACCAACAACAGACAACCATGACAACTTGGTTAACCTCCAATCGAAGACCATCGGCATATCAGAGTGACCGATCGATGATCATTCGGATCTCTAAGACTACTGACTTACTGCTGTTACCAACATATAGTCGGCTTATCTTCTCAACACATCTAATCATTATAAACGATTTTGACTATGTATCACGATCATCACTGGGCATAAACAATCCATTAACTCCATAATTATGGTCCGATAATTTAGCATCATAAAAAGTGGGACCACGTGCTCAACGGTTACATCAGAATCATCTATAAAAGAGAGGTACATGAACAGCGTGGATAAGATAATTCTGGGCTAATATCCTATCATTTCGATTACTCATTATCTGCTGTTCATCAACTCTTCACTAACTTAAGCATCAGAGAGTCTCCGTCGAACACAATTTCGGTCTGAGTGGATTTTGTTTTACAAGTGCTCTTCTCTGACGATAGGCGATAGGAGATTGGCCGCAATAGATTGGCATGCCAGGTTGGGAGAAACTACAATCAACTATGTCAAAAATAAGAGCTCAACACTCGACTGAATTGGTGAGGCAATTTTTTCATCGAAAAGATATTCCTCCCCATCTCTAGTGGCAGAGCCCAGTTCTTCGCATCCTGTGATCACCACGGATGCATAGATTGTCGCACTCATGCAGTAAATGAAGATTTTGACGAAGACGATCCAAAGCCTCCAGCAGCAGCAAACCTAATAGCAACAGTAGCAGCTGTCGATGGAGCAGTCGGTGGCTCAGTCAGTGCCATCTAGGCACAGTCACCGTCTACCATGGTGCTCGCCCTCCTCATCTCTAGAGCGGGGACCGTCTCGACATTCTCATCGAGATGAATAATCGTATTCTCGATATTTTTATCGTGCCACTCATCATTCACGGTGTTCTCTCTCTCTTTCTCATGCACATAGTATCAAAAAAGAAAAATAGCCATGGATACCTTCTGCTTCTCTCTCTTCAAGCTCTTCAGAGGGTTCTACCCCTGGAGTTTTCCAGCAACGATGGCTTGATGACTACGAACATAAATTCAAAGAGATTGACCGCCAGCTTGCTTGACTTCAGATGGAAGGTCAGAAGTCTTCCAATGACTACGACTTTCACACTGCCCAATCTCTCTCTCAGTGCATCCTCGATGAGCCAATTTTGTCTCGGTTCAAGTTATCACAGATGGAGCTATACGATGGCTCCACCGACTTGATCGATCATCTGGAGAGCTATAAGGCCTTCATGATGATCCAAAGAATAATCGATGCCCTCTTATGCATTGTCTTTCCAGTAACTCTTTGGAAGGCTGCTCGAGCCTAGTATTCTGGACTTCAGTCGGAAAGCATTAACTCCTTTGAACAGCTCGAGAATTCTTTATGACACATTTCAGCACTAGTCGAAGGCCATCACGGACACCCGATAGTCTCTTCTCAATCAAACAAGGTGAGACAAAGATGTTGAGAGATTTGTGGCTCGTTTCAATGCAGCCACACTTGAGGTCAGGGACCTCAATGAAGACATGGCTATATCGTCATGAAGAGGGGTTTGAGAGGATCCAGATTTACCAACTCTCTAGATAAAATTCTTCTTCGGACCTATGCTAAACTTTTAGAGCATGTATATAAGTACATTCATACGAATGAAGATGCTTTTGACCGATGCTAGACAGAAGAAAAAGGTCAGAAGAAGAAACAAAAAAAAATGAAGCTCTAACCGAATCAAGTGGACCAATTATTAATAAGAGAGCTTCACCTCGACAACGAAGTCTGAAGCTAAGCAGCTATGGTAGGTATGACTCTTACACTCCTCTCTCTGCTCCTTGTGCACAGATCCTGATGGAGATCAAAGGAGAAGAGTATCTACGACACCCCTCACCAATGAAAGCACCACCGAGGAGCTGTGACGGAAAGAAGTACTATCGATTCCATCATGATCACGGTCACGATATCGAATAGTACATTCAACTCAGGGATGAGATAGAGGCCCTGATCCGATGAGGCTACCTCGAAAAGTTTCGACGAGATTGTCCGACTCAACCTCCCACCAACCAACAATCTTAGCCACAAACTGAGAAAATACTCAACAATCGATCAACGACGGGAGTAATCAATAGATCTCCAGGCGACAAAAGAACTGGGGGCAACTTTCGAAGAAGAGTCAGTGAAAAAGTGATAACTCGACAATATAATTATTTTTTCAGAAGAAGATGTTCGAAAAATTCAAACTCTTCATGATGATGATGTCGTTGTCTCGGCAACGATAGCAAATTATGATGTAAAAAAAAATTAATGGATAATAAAAGTTTGATGAATATTTTATTTTACTTGACTTTCTTTCAAATGCAACTACTGACTGATCGACTCAGAAGAGTCTCGACACCATTGGTCGATTTTACTGGAGATACAGTTACTGTGGAAGAAAAAATAACTTTCTCCTTAACCGTAGGAACTGAACCACAATAGAGTACTATTCCTTTGACATTCATGGTTATCCGAGTTTTTTCGACTTATAATACCATACTCGGACGATCTGATCTTAATGCTCTGAGGGTAGTAGTTTCGACATATCATCTGCTAGTCCGATTTCTGACAAGAAATAGAGTCAGAGAGATGCATGAAGATTAACAACTTATCCGACGCTACTTTCTGATTTTCACACAAAATAATCAACCTGAAGACCTTTTGTCTATTGATAAATTGGACCAAAGAGAGAATAAAAAAAGGGATGAACCAGCCGAGCAACTAGTTTCCATCCCACTAAAGAAAAGGATCCTAAAAAAATGATCCAAATTAGATCACAACTATCTGATCTGAAGCGACAGCAACTAATAAATCTACTTAGAGCAAATATCGATATTTTTGCTTGATCAGCTACTGATATGCCAGGCATTCTTTCGAAAGTAATAACCCACCGGCTAAATATTGATCCAAAGGTTAAGCTGGTGAGACAAAAGAAAAAACCTTTTACTCCTGAAAGATAGAAGGTCATCAATGAAGAAGTCGACAAGCTCCTTGCAGCTGGCTTCATCAAAGAAGCTAATTATCCCATTGACTCGTCAATGTAGTGAGGGTGAGAAAGACCAATAAAAAATAAAAAATCTGCATCGACTACATAAATCTAAATGAAACTTGTCCGAAGGATAGTTTCTCCTTACTGAAAATTGATCAACTAGTTGATGCAATTTTGGAACACCGACTCTTAAACTTCATGGATGTCTTTGCAGGCTATAATTAATTTGAATGGCATCTGAAGATGAGAAGCACACAGCCTTCATAACTGACAAAGGCATCTACTATTATAAAGTAATGCCTTTGGGTTTAAAAAATACCAGAACCACATATCAATGCTTAGTCAATAAAATCTTCAAGGCACATATCGGATGAAATATGAAAGTTTATGTGGATGACATACTGGTAAAAAATCCTCAAACTACTATTCATATTTGAGATCTAGAAGAAGCCTTCAACATACTTCAACGATATCAGATGAAGTTGAATCTGACTAAGTGTGCATTTGAAATAATTTTTGGAAAGTTTCTTGAATTTCTTGTATCACAATGAGGAATTGAGGTCAATCTCAAGAAAATAAAGGCTATCATCAATATGAAGCATCCAAGCTCCAAGAAAGAGATACAGTAGCTTAATGGAAGGATTACCGCACTCAGTCGATTCATATCAAGATCGATAGAAAGATGCTTGCCCTTCTTCAAGATCTTGAGATAATTAAACGACTTTATATGGTCAGACGAGTGTTGACAATCCTTCAAAGATCTAAAAAGATATTTGGCATCTCCATCGCTACTTACAAAATCGAAGGTTGGAGAAACTTTATATCTTTACTTGATGACATCGATGGAGGCAGTTAGTTCGATACTTATCTAAGAGGATGAAAATCGAATTCAACGATCGATCTACTACACTAGCAAGATGCTTCACAATGTCGAAGTAAGATATTCAAGAGTGGAGAAGATGATCTACACTCTAATCATATCATCACAATGACTTCGTCCATACTTTCAAGCATATCCTATTGTCATCTTGACAGATCAACCGTTGAAGATAATTTTGCACCGATCAGATATTTCAGATCGAATGATAATGTGAGCGCTAAAACTCAATGAATTTGATATACAATATCATCTACGTCTATCAATGAAGGTGCAAGTTTTGGCTGACTTCATCATCAAGTATACAATACCTGATAATAATCTTGGGGATGAAGCTAACAATAAAATAAAGCCAGTTGAAACTCTCGAGCCTGACTTAATATCGATATGGGTGCTACATATTGATGGAGCATCTAATGCACAAGACAGCGGAGCTGGTCTCATCCTCATCAATTCTGAAGGGATTATAACTGAATATGTCTTTCGATTTAATTTTAAAGCTTCAAATAATCAAACTGAATATGAAGCACTCTTAGCCGGCTTAAAGATTGCTAAGGAGCTCGATATTGATAGCCTGAAGGTCTTCACTGACTCATAGTTGATTGCTGGACAGGTCAAGGGTGAATTTGAAGTCTGAGACCCTATTATGATGAAGTATCTTCAGAAGATAAAAGATCTAACGTCAATCCTAAAATATTTTGAGATTTTTCACATCTCAAGGACAGAAAATGCTCGAGTCGATGCACTTTTGTGACTCGCAACCACTTCTTTCAACTCGTTGGGTCAGACATTCGTCGAATATCTTGAACAACCGAATATTGATAAAATTGAAAAAGTGCTATAGATCAATGATGAACCAAGCTGGGTGGACCCAATTATCTAATATTTAACTAATGAAACTCTCCCTACAGATCTTTCAGAAGCCAAATGACTCAGATGGAAGGCCTCTGAATATATTTTGATGAATGGTCAACTATATAAGAGATCATTTTCTCTTCCCTTATTGAAGTGTTTGGGACCGACAAATGTTGACTATACACTCAGAGAAGTTCACAAAAAAAATTGTGAAAATACTTGGGGGGCAAATCTTAGACTTACAAAATTTTATGACAAGAATATTATTGGCCCACCATGAAGAAAGATGCAGCTGAATTTGTCCAAAGATGTGAACCATATTAGAAATATGCAAATATACAACATCAACTAGTCAGTCAGTTGACATCAGTTGTTGCACCATGGCCCTTCGCATAATGGAGAATTGACATACTTGGTCTTTTTCCTTCGATATCTGATCAGAGAAAGTTCATAGTGGTCGCCATTGATTACTTCACTAAATGAGTGGAAGCCAAATCTCTGGCATAAATCACTGAGAGTAAGATGGAAGACTTCATTTAAAAATTGATCATACGTAGATTCGATCTATCACATACATCATCACCGATAATGATCGATAATTCGACAATCAGAACTTCAAAGAGTTCTGTACAAAATTTTACATTACGCACAGACTCACATCAGTCAGCCTTCCACAATCCAATGGTGAAGTGAAAGTGACAAATTGAACAATCCTATATTGACTCAAAATCAGACTGAATGAACCTAAAAGCTTCTGGGTGGAAGAACTATATCCGATCTTATGAAAATATTGAACAACTCCATGCATACCAATGAGAGAATCACCATTCAATCTAGCTTATGGAACAAAAACGATGATCCCACTTGAGATCAGATTACCATCAGCAAGGGTAAGCAATACAGTGAGTCGAGTAATTTAAAATGTCAGAGAGCCGATCTAGATCTACTTCCAAAAGTCCGACAGTAAGCTCAAGTTCGGATGGTGACATATCGACAAAGGATAGTCCGTTATTATAATATAAAAATTAAACCGAAGATCTTCCATCCAGGAGACCTGATCTTAAGAAAAGCAGAAGTCTCAAGATCGATGGATCAGAAAAAATTATCTCCGAATTGGGAAGGATCCTGCAAAATAATCGAAACACTTAAATCGGACACATATCGGCTGGAAATCCTTGAAGAAACAGCTATTCCTCGAATGTGGAATGCTGACAACTTAAAGATGTATTATCAATAAAGTTATTCATATATACAGTATTCAAAATGAAGTATTGAATTTCAGAATCACAAAAGTTTCGACCAACTACAAAGTAATAATAGACTGATAGATGGACGGTCAACTCCTATCGACTATACTTGATTTTTACTATAAAAACCAACATACCGACTGTGTCTCGATACTGACTATATTTTGACTTTTCACTGTAAAAATTGACTCTAGTCAAATGACTATTTATGCCGACTTAGTTTTAATTAAGCAAAATATTATACCAATATGATCCAGATCGAATTGAAACTATACCGACTTGACTATGGCTAGTCGAAGGGTATTCAGCTTGCCACCATTTATTAGATAACTAGATATACTGACTCGACCACGATCGATCGAAGGATATTTGACTTATTATTATTTATCCTAATATCTAAAAAATAAATATGTCAATTAATATTCGACTAACGGACTATTTTACAATTATTATCGAATGTCCGACTTGCCGATCGATATTCGACTATCCGATTATAATTCTACGATAATAAAAGTATACACAAGGAAAGAGAGAATCTGCACTTAGAAAAAATTTCTTTCATTCATTGAAAAAAAAATTATAAAATTGGACTGAAGTCCGATTACAAAAGTTTCTGATTACAAAAATAAAAGTAAAAATGTTACATCGATCACCAGTCATTGTCTTCGTCTCCTTGCTCTGACGTAGCTTCGGTGACTGGAACAGCTTCTGGTGCAATCGATGCTTCATCTTCAGTCAGTGCAGCTCCTTCTTCAGCAACTTCATCTTTCGAGGCAGGAGGAATAATACTGCTTAAGTCCAAATTCGGATATAACTTTCCAACCGCATCTCGACTGTCCTCGTATCCAATGTAGTAAGAGGCAAACCCGCCTTCGAGAATTTTTTTCTTGAACTCTTCTGAGTTCTTGATGGCTTGGTTCAGAGCTTCCCTTGCCAACTCTGCTTCAACTTTTGCCAACTTCGCATCAACTCTCATGGAGGCCGACTCAGCATCGGCTAGTGCCAGTCTTTCCAAGGTAGCCCGATGCCTTCCGTGGTCGGCTTCAAGCTTGTTAATGCATCCATCCCTCTCTCGCCAGAGTCGATGGATGGAATGCTTCTTGCTCTTGATCTGCAACTCAAGAGATAAGATATTGTGGCAAGCCGACTCAAGTTTGGCTCCAGAGGATTGTAGATCGGCGGTCAAGTAGGAGACTTCTTCGTAAAGCTTTGCCTCCCGCTGAGATGCTATATGAAGTTGTTCGAGGGTAGCCGTCTTCTTAGCATTGACGGCCGCCACTTTATCCATCCAGGATCGATGAAAATCAGCAATCTTCTGATAGCCAACTTCCAAATCATGCATGTTGTGCACCCACTAAAAGCAGAAGATAGATCATATTAGATTAAAGAAGAAGAAGAAAATATGTTGAAGAGCTTACCTTGAGTATCATCAGGTAGAAGGAAGAAAATATTTCGACAACCATCCTGTTCTTCTTGTTCTCTCGATCAGTCAGGAGAAGGGCAGCTTCAATGAGCCACCTGGCCAATGCCGGATTCGCCAAAGCTGATTCACCCTCGGAGATCTAAATGTCTACAAGGGTTGGAAGGCCTACAGATGACCCATCATCGATCGAAGTCATTGGCGCCTTCCCTCGATCCCCGATCAGCAATCCTGCACTTGAGAATGCTAGGAAGTCAAAACTCAACTATGCCCGAGAACGTTCCATCGAGGAACGATTGGCACAGCCACAGATTGCTTGGGTTCGGCCCGAACCTCTGCTGATAGAGCCACCAATGGTATTGTTGCAGCTCCATCTTCTCCCACCATCCTATCTTCAGCGGGCGGCACCTCAAGAAGTGTTGTCAGGGCCGACAACGCCAAAACAGATTCAGAAATTGATTCCGATGGAATGTCGGATTTCTTCGTTGGTGCAGATGAAGTGGCGACCCGACTCTTCTTTGACGGTCGAGAAGGGCCAGCTTCAGATGCTGCCTTCTTCTTAGCAGTGTGCTGAAGAATGTCGGCAGACGACACTCGTGTCCTCGGCTACATGACTGTAATCAGAACAAAAGTCAGTATAGTTTAGAAATAAACAAAAGCAAAAAGTAAACAGCCGACTATGTTATATCTAAAGAAGTGATCGAACTAAGTCCGACATCGTAGAGAGCTTGTTCGATCATCAGCTCTCGCTGTAGCGGTACTGCCATATCCTTCAGTCGGTGAAAATTTTTTCGATCATCGACCTCCATCTGACTATTCTTGTTGGAGCCAGTCCTTGGATCATCCCAGTATGAAGGAAAGTCCTAGGAAAAAGGAGAAGAAATAAAAAAAAAATTGATTCTTCTATCGATGAATGGATGATGGAAGATCGATGATGAAAGAAAGATCTTTTCTCGAATTAAAGAACCACCAACCCTTAATCTTAGGATGAGGATGAAGGACGAAAAAAGTTTGAAAGAGAGAAGAACAAGGCTCAGTCGGTATGAACCGATATCACAAAGCGAAACTGATGATCAGTTGGATAGAGTTCGGAGCTAACTAAGTAGGACAGAAATCGTAATAGTCAAGAAGATTCCAAACGAACTCCAGAATTGAAAATCGAAGACCAGTCCGAAGGTCTTCGACATAAAATGCGACCTGATCTGGAGGAGGAGAGTTAACCCGACCGTCCGTGCCAGGAACAAAGAGCTGATACTGCTCTGGGATACGATATTGCTCCCGAAGTCGTTCAACATTGAGCTCAGATAAGAAAGAAGCTTTCATTTTCGAACCTGAAGGAGAGTCCTCGGTCGGATTCTCTGACCGACTATTTCGAGAGAAGAAGCCCTAGCCATAAAGATGGAAAACTAGAAAAAAAAAACCCTAAAATGGAAACCCAAAGGGGAGAAGGACCCAAGGACGAGAAAACTTGACCTGAAAGCCAAAGAAAGTGCAAAGAAGAAGATCCGAAAAACTCCTAGTACTGGGGTAGTAGAAGCTTTCATTGCAGAGGATGCTGACAAATGCAAAAGTAAAATCTGACTGAAAGTGACTCAATATATATAGGATCCCTCAACGGTCCGGATAAAATCGATCAAATTTGAATCTCATCAGATAACGACATGTGGTGACATCCAGACTGACCATTGATCGGACGATTCGACGCACCTGCTCTTGATCGTGCCACCTCACCATTATCTGCATGAACAGCTCCAACCCAATGATATTTAGACACGTGGCCAAGATCTACTAGTCAAAATCAAATCATCCGGATGTCCTGAACGCTGAATTATCTTATCAAAATAACAGCCCAATAATGATTTCATAGCTACCGAAATAGCAAAACAGTCAGAGATCTCTCATATTTCAAAAACTCATAAAGGCTAGAAGCTGAATTGGGGCTTGAAGCAATACGTGATGACTTTCTTCATCCAACGTGATAGACCACGTGATAATAAACATGTCGGACCATCTTGGACTTGAGAGTGAGGGACAACTGTTGGGACCAACCAACCCCCGATTCTGACTCTACGTCGGCCTTATAAACACTACTCCAACTAACAATCAGCTAATCGACCGACAGTCGGCTATTACCAACCAATAACGGACAACCATGACAACTTGGTTAACCTTCGATCGAAGATCATCGATATATCAGAGTTACCGATCGATGCTTATTCGGATCTCCAAGACTACCGACTTACTGCTATTACCAACATATAGTCAGTTTATTTTCTCAACATATCTAACCATTATAAATGGTTATCGACTACATGTCATGATCATCACTGGATATAAACGACCCATTAACTCCATGATTATGATCCGATAATTTAGCGCCATAAAAAGTGGATAAAAAGTGGGACCACGTGCTCAATGGTTACATCAGCGTCAATTATAAAAATGAGATAAATGAATGGTACAGATAAGACAATTCTGGACTAATATCCCACCATTTCGATTACTCATTATCTACTGTTCACTAATTTTTCGCTAACTTAAGTATCGGAGGATCTTCGCCGGACACAATTTCGATCTGAGAGGATTTTATTTTGCAGATGCTCTTCTTCAATAACGGACAACAAAAAATTGGCCGCAACAGACCTTGTTGTTTCTGAGTCCAATCAAACCCAAGTATAATCTCATCCCACCCTGGCCACCGTGGTAGAGCTGATAAGTAATCTAAAAACTTTTTCTGATTAACCTTTTGAGGGCTCGCAAAAGAATCAATTTTCCATGTACCATTTAGTTGAGTCGACTCTGTTTGGTTGCTTGGTTCATCAGTTTTATGCACTTGTTTGAGTTACGACAGACTGAGAACAGCTGATGAGTATTATGAAATTTTGACATCCATTTTAGCTGTTAGAGATGAGAACTATCTATTGTCTCAAGTGATCATTATATTTCCCAATCCGTTCAAAAGCAGGTTGATTGGATTTTAAAACGCAAATTTTGCTGATGAAAGTTATTTATTTCATTGCTGGAAGTACAGGATGATTGAAGCTTGTTGTTCTTTTTTCTGCCTCATCAAAAAAAAGAAATTGTTGAATTTCATCATGATCTGGTGCTCTTGACACACCATCACACCATGTTCATCTTTTTCGAGTTTGTTTTGCGAGTAATTATTGAGGGATTAATTATCTATTTATTAGCTTTTCAAAATATAGGTGAGTTGATAATATGGGTGAGTTGCGATGCTTACGTATCAACTCATCCGTTTGGATGGGAATTGAGCGCAGGGTCAAGATGGAACCAGCAGTCGGTGGTCAAGACTAGGAGGTAACCCTCTTTCTATGCAGAAATCATGCCATCTAAGCTTATATGTTTGAGACGTTTTATTTGTGCCATTCTTAATTAATAATTAGCATATAACTCGTGCACACATGATACAGTGCTCTTTTTTTTTCAACATTACTTGAAATAGATATTGCTGTGTAATAAATTATAATGAATAAAAATTTTAATAACTAGATCTTTTAAGCTACAAATTAAGGAATAAACTTTACGAGTGACTAAATAGAAATTTTTGCTTTTTTTTTTTTTGGTAAGAGAAATTTTTGTTATTAATACCAACATTTATATAATCAATAAAAAACTTTACACATGATAAATTACACAAGATGAGTCCGTATATATAGGAACAACTATCAATCCCGGTATCATTAATAACAATCTCTAATGCAATGCGTGGGTACGATTTTTTTTTTTCCTTTCTTAACTTTATTTTTAATACTTCAATGACCAAATATTTTATTATATATTAATTAATAAACTTTATTAATGATTGAGTGGAACTGTCCGTCTTTGATTCTAGCTTCATGGAGAATTTTATACAAACTAAACCTTCACATAGGAACTTCTATCATTAATATTATTATTATTTATATTTATGTTTATATGATGAATAAAAAATTCTAAATAAGCTCAGTTATATTAAACAAAATAAATTTAAAATAATAATTAAGCGGAAACTCTTGTTACGAGTGCCATAGTAACAACGTCAACTTTTATGTGATCAATTGGCGCTATGCAGAAGAGCCTCCGCGTAGAAATTTCTCTCTTTAATGTTCCATCGTCATCACGTCGGTTCTGCATGATTTTTTTTTCTAATTATTTTTAAAAAAATATAATAATATAATAAAAATTATAATAAATAAAAAATTTTGATAATTATATATTAAGTAATGAATTTTAATGATACTTGAGTACATTAATAAAGATGTCGTTAATATTTATTACTAATAAATCTTGATGATGGTTAAGTATATTGTTGATTGATGGATAACCATTAACTCTCCATTTTAAATATATGTAATAATAGAATGAATATTTTTTTAAAATTATAAAAAAAATAATTAAAAGGTAGGTTACTTTTAAGTTGCGTTTGATAGCTGGCAATCTATTCAGATTGTTGATAATTTAATATGATAATCTAAATTATTATATTTAATATATTTTTTAAATAATAATTCAAATTATTTTGGTAATTCAAATTATCTTAGAGAGAAGTGGCTATCCAGATTACTATTTCTTTAGCAATATTGTAATAAAAATTTTGGATAAAATTATCTCTCAAAAAATTCATATAAAATCTATTGTCCAACCTCCCTCCATCTCTCTCCGCACGCATCCCCAATCCATAGGTCCTCCATCTTCCTTTGCCTGTCTACAACTCCTCCGTCCTTATCCCCCACCACCTCCCGGCTCTTTCATGCTGGTTCCCACCACCCCCATATCGCTTGGTCCACTAGTTCTTAACGCCATCACCATACCCATATCACTTCTGTTATTTTTCATTCAAAAAAAAAGTATCATGACAAAATTATTAAGAGTATTTTAAAAATTTGATTTCATATTATCGATAATCTAATTATCGTATCAAATATATCAATCAAAATTTTTAATAATTTTACTATAATATTACCGTATGTACCAAATATGATAATCAATATTACTGATAATTTAGGATATATTTGGTTAACTATAAAAAAAATATTTTTTTTTACTTTTTAATTTTTAAAAAATAAAAATCAAAAAGTAAAATTTGGTAACACCACAAAAAGTAAAAAATCAAAATAAAAAAGTAAAAATAATTATTTTTTATGAAAAATAATTTTTTTATTTTTAAAAAAAATTATTTAAAAAAATGAGTGAAAAATTCTACGTCTTCTTCCTCCACTACGACCCCTCCTCCTCCCAGACGCTCATTCGCCTCGCCTCCTCCACCACCTAGATCACTCTCCAGGAGTCCTCTGCCGCCGCCCCCGCCACCGTGGATCGCCTCTCTCGTCTCCTCTCCATGTTCCCCTCCCGATCCCTTCCCCTCTATGCCATCTTTTGAATGTGGAAGGAACTTGGCTTTCTCGACGACTTCGAGGATTCGATCATCGTCTAGAATCCTGCTATCTTCTCGCTTCAGGACAATCTACAAGAGCCTAGCATCCATCTGTTGGAGCTCGTCGAGGGAACCCCAACCCTAATTTTACACCGATGGTGGAGTGATGGCGTCAGAAAATGACCAGGGAGAGATCCGAAGCGGATGAGATGGAGCTCAGATTTGAATTCAAGTACGGGTTCCCTTACGGGATGTAGCTTATGCATCGACGGGGATTGGAGGGAGGGCAGCTGGGAGTGGAACCAGCATCAGAGGAAGAGCCTAGTTCAGTTGCTGACAATGTCTAAATAGTGATGTAGAAAGCCCGTGTAAGTGTAGAATATGATAACAGCCAAAGTAATATCCGACAAAGAGGTACGTAGTTAATCAATTACTCATTTTTTTTAAAAAATAAATAATCAGCTAAAACAACTAATTATCAAATATATTTTTTTATTTTTTATTTTTATTTTATAATAAAAATAAAAAAATAAAAAAATATTTTTAAAAAAAATAAAATTAAAAATTAAAAAATGTAACCAAACGCATGATGCAATCTATACCGAACACAATCCACGTGCATGTAATCAACATTAGTGAACGGTCACCAGCTGCGAGTGTGTCCTTCCCCTGTTCTCTTTCCGACGTCCTGCGTTAAACGAAAGCGATCGCCCTCGTTCCCTCACTCCTTGCGCGCAGGGGAAAAGCGACTAAGAGAGCGCGAGATGGCGAGCCGCGCGTGAACTCAGGGCAGGGGAAGACTTCCCTTTATATGTGGAAAGAGACCTTCGTGGATGACGTCCGTCGCTGGTTCCACCACCGCTCTCACCGCATCTCCAGTGCCCCATCCGAGGACGAGAAGGGGGAGGAGGAGGAGGAGGCGAAGGGGGAGAAGTGCAGAGTTGTCGAGGACTTTGGAATCTCGAGGCTTGGATTCATCAGGCTCCCCGTGTGGCCACCATGGATCCCCACAAGAAGGTCCGCTCACCTCTCCTCTTCTCGAATCTTTTCATCTTCTTAGGCTCCGCCGATTCGATCCATCTTCATTACGTAAACTCTCGTTGCTTTCTAATCTGACGACGGCCGCATTTTAACCTTTGTTTAATGCCATCTTAGGATTTTCTCTCTCTAACGATTTCGTTGTCCTCAAAATGAGTTTTTTTTTTATTCAAAATTTTATTTTTGGCTTCTTCTGCTTTGGATCATCTGGTATCAGGATTCGATTAAAAAAGTCGTTCCTTTTTTTTTTTTTGTTCCAGATCTCTTTTCGAAAGATCGAATTTGGGCTTTTCTCCTTCGTTCCTTAGTTCCATGCCCTTGGGATCACGAGTCTTCCCTCTTCATTTCAGGATGTTTCTTTACAGAGTTTTATTATGGGGTTGTTCTTTGAATCACTTTTTATTTTAATGGAAATCATCAAAAAGGTTCACTCTTTGCAGATCCAGTTGCCAACTTCTTTCCAAAAATTGATCCAACCCGCCCCTCGCTTCATTTTGTTATTTTCCATGCTCCATCCTTTTCCTTCAAAGGGTATTATATAAATTCCGTTTCTGGTTCTTCTACTTCAGATCACCCTTCTTTAGGTTTAGGATTGAATAGAATGATTTTTTTTATTTAAAGATTTGATTGACAGGTTCTTTCAATTGGATTTTGTTTTTACCTTTTCCTCCTCCTCATTTTGTCAGTTCCATGCTTGAAATTTTACGAGCATTTTAATCTCGTATTTTCGATTATCGATTCTTTTTTCCCAGTTAGTTTTTCTTAATCAGTTGAACTTTTGGATATTTTAGATCCTTTTTGTATTCTGTTCATCTTCAATTTGTTGGTTAGCATGGATTTTAGTCTCTCTCAATTATTGATCTATTCAGAACATGCTTGAGACTGAATTTTTCACGGAGTATGGTGAAGCAAGCCGATTTCAGATACAAGAGGTCGTCGGCAAGGGAAGCTATGGGGTAGTGGGGGCTGCAATAGACACCCACACTGGAGAGAAGGTGGCGATCAAGAAGATCAACGATGTGTTCGAGCATGTTTCTGATGCCACTCGCATTCTAAGGGAGATCAAATTGCTTAGGCTGCTTCGCCACCCTGATATCGTAGAAATTAAGCATATAATGCTTCCTCCATCTAGGAGGGAATTTAGAGATATTTATGTTGTTTTTGAGCTAATGGAATCAGATCTTCATCAAGTTATAAAGGCAAATGATGATCTGACGCCAGAGCACCACCAGTTCTTCTTATACCAGCTACTACGAGCTCTGAAGTATATTCATTCAGGTGAATGTCCTTTGTTGATTTGGCTTTGCTCTCATCCCACTTTGGTTTCATAATTCAATGAATTCTGGCCTCCATTTTGTCTTTGTTTCTTTTGCAGCTAATGTATTTCATCGGGATTTAAAACCAAAAAATATCCTTGCCAATGCGGATTGCAAACTAAAAATATGTGACTTTGGCCTTGCACGTGTATCATTTAATGATGCCCCATCAGCTATTTTCTGGACTGTATGTGATTTTCTCATAGCATAATAATTCTTTTTTTTCCCTTTTTTCCATTTCTGTTAATAGAGATGGTGGTTAGTGGTGGTCATGCGGTCGCTTCTTTTGTTATAAAGTTCAGGATTAGTTTACTATAAACTTGTATACGTGATAGTAATGTGTTTATGACTCAAATATTTGTTGATGGTACTTCATTATTTTCATTAGGATTATGTGGCAACAAGATGGTATCGTGCTCCTGAATTATGTGGCTCCTTTTTCTCCAAGGTAAGATGGTCTGCAATTTTTTCTCCTGTAGTTAATGGGCTTGATAGCTCTGCCCCCCCAACCTTCCCTGCCCACCCACCCAATCTTTTTCTTGGGATTTAGGCTTTTCCTGAGGAGGATATAGGGTTATAAGTTGCATATAAACTCATCAAGAGTTACTGTTATGGCTCATTATTTATTGCATATACTTTTACGTCATCCAGATGTAGTTTTTTTTTATTATTATTTTTTTTATAACTTCTTCTTGTTTCTTGGCAAGAGGCAAGCCTTATACCCTACTATCCCATAAGAACCCACAGTTTTAGGAACCAAAAGCAACCAAGGCATTTATTTCAGAAGGATATAAACCCTCCCAGCACTGTGGCCTGTGCAGGTTGTCCGTTGACATGCTTGTATGAATTGCAATCCAAGTATAGGTCCAGCATCCATTCAAATATAACCCATTTTTAGTGTCATTTAATCTGCTATACAAGAGGTGGACTATAAATGATGGTAGAAGGTTTCCACCAAAGCTTTTTTTGATGAATCTCACTTTATGTTCTCCAAACCTCCCATACCTTTTATAAGTGAAAGTCTTTTTTGCTTGTAAAAGTACCCTTTTCTAAGGTGGTCATCAAATTCTTGATTTTATGAGTAATCAGGGTGCTGATTTTAGTTTCATCAAGCTTATCAACTTTGAGAGCTTTTTAGCTAATGTTGATTAATTTGTCATGTCCTGTTAGCATGTAGTGCTTCAAGAGATACCACTCCAAAAATGGTTAAGCAGCTTCTTGAAATCTTATACACACTCCATGCTAAAGTATTCTTTTAGTTAACCACTCCGAATAGTCATTCATGGACCTTTTTAAGAAAGCATATTGACAATCTCATGCAGGCCTCCAATAGACCTATCATTTTAAAGTATCTTCATCCAGGAACTCAGCTTGTTAATACTTTGTAATTTGTGACCAATGAAATCAAGAAAACATGTGCTCCTGACATCTTAACATGGTATGCTTTCATTTGCACTGTAGAGTTAACTTTTCTAATCATGAACAGTTTTCCTTGTAAAGCTGTTTGTATAACTTTAGGAAGTGACTGGTCATTACTGTTCTGCTGTTTGCAAGGGCCCTTATTTACAGTATGACTTTATTGACATGTTTTGAATATTTGTTAAAGTTAGTTTCAACACTTGTATATTTAATTTGAATTTTGGACTGTGTCAGTGATTTGACAAGTTTATGGCACATTGGCAACGCTATACCAATTTTGCTGATAAAGTTTTTTATAAAGGAACTCGAGCTGTGTTTGTATGCTTTTGTATATCATGAAGTACACTTCACTTGAGATACTATGACCTGTGAAATTTATTTTTGCAGTACACCCCTGCGATTGATATTTGGAGCATAGGATGCATATTTGCAGAAATGCTTACAGGAAGACCATTGTTTCCTGGCAAGAATGTGGTGCATCAGTTAGATCTCATGACTGATCTGCTTGGAACTCCTTCACCTGAATCCATCGCTGGGGTTGGTTCACTCTTCCTTTTTGTTTATAGTTAGCATAAGCACAAAGTAATCTCCAAGGAACCCCACATGTTTGTTTGATCAATGGTTTTTTAATTATCTATTTGCTATGCATGCTTCTCATTATGGATGAAGAATAATGATTACCTTTTTCTATTAAATTTTTTCGCATCACTCATTAAATTTTTTCTTAATTTGTGCAGATTCGAAATGAAAAGGCTAGAAGATATTTAAGTAATATGCGAAAAAAACAACCAGTTCCTTTCTCACAGAAGTTTCCTGGTGTAGATCATTTGGCTCTTTCTTTGCTTGAGCACTTACTTGCATTTGAACCTAAAGATCGACCTAGTGCTGAAGAGATAGGATTCAGTAACCTTGATGGCTTGTTATTCACATAAAATTGAAGTGTGATTAAACTCTTAAGAGTGAAAATTTTGTCGTCTGTAAATATGTATTCCAACTCTTCTTTTTCTTTTTTTGCAGGCACTAGCTGATCCATACTTTAATGGTCTGGCAATTGTTGACTGCGAACCTTCAACACAGCCTATATCAAAACTTGAATTTGAGTTTGAAAAGAGGAAATTAGCAAAAGATGATGTAAGAGAGTTAATTTATCGAGAGGTACTTCTGTGCAACTTGTTAACATTTGTTGCTGTATAATTTTCACTCCTATTAGCTATACGTTTGATGTATGATGGATTACTTCTTAAAAGCAAACAGATTTTGGAGTATCATCCTCAGATGCTGCAGGAGTATCTACGTGGTGCAGATCAGACCAACTTCATGTACCCAAGGTGAGATAATTATTTTTACATATTGGGAAAACTATAATTTTACAAATCCTTCCTTTATGAAAATAATCAAGAAGGGCTTACATTGCTCGCAAATGTTTTATCTCATTCCATAAAGTAAATACTGGATGCCTATGAATATGCATTCTCAGATGTCAACTTGATTTTGAAGATGCAAGAATTATTGAAAAATAATGTTTATTGAACAATCTGAGAGCAAAGTTGCCTTTTGAAGAAGATGCCTTTCTTGCGGAGTCATGTCAGAATTTGGAAGTTTACATTCTTGTTCTTTGCAAAGTTATTCTGTCCCATTTCTAAGTTTAGCTCAAAGTAATTAAGGTGTTGTAATATTTTCTGAATTGAATTCTTATGGAACAATAAGAAAAATGAAATGTTATTCTTCTAGAAGAGGGATTTTGTCCTGATCATAGATGAGAGAGGTACAAGTAATAATGAATTTCTGAAATTTACCTTTTCTGAAGAATTGTTCATTGGTATTTGGTAAAGAATTGATGATTATGATGATCTTTTGCTGTAGAAGATTTTGAGAGTCTCATGGGCTTGAAGTTAAAAGATTAGTGGTGAGGTGGGAGCCTATTTAATTTGTCATTGTCTCTGTCTGGTCACATGTATCTAGCTTAGTATGAGATTGTAAGTTGTATTACAACGTATGATATATTGATGTCAATGTTCTTGTCAACATTAGTCTCTTAGGAACATTATTCTGCCTGCAGCTGTGGTGTTCTCTAGAATTTGGTCTTTGGAGTTGACTGAAATTTTGAGCACAGATTCTTTTGTAGGTTTGGAGTTTCCGGTTTCAGTAGCATGTTCTCTCCCTCCCTCCCTCTCTCTACGCCCCCTCTCTCCCCTGACTTACAGCATGTAGTTGATTTTAAGCTAATGAATTCTGCAAGTGTGGGTTCAGTGGTTCTTCCCTTCTAGGGGGGGCATTGTGGTCCTTAGACGACCCTAGAGGTACCGCCTTAAATTTTTATAGTAAAATCTGTTATCTGATTTTCTTTTCTCTTGGTATCTCCTATTTCTTATTCTTTTGATCTCCTCTTTCTCTTCTTCAATATATGAACTAATGCTCTTCAAATCTTTCATCTTCTCATGAACAATTATATTTTAAAGTGAATACACGACAGATCACTCTAATGCTTTGAGATTCCAAGTCTTTTCATGGTCTTAGAGCATCTGTGAAGCTGATATTTCACTATTTTTCAATGTAACAGTTTTGAGACCATTATAAGATCTGTAATTTACTTTCCATTTCTTCTTTTTCATTATGTGTAAGGTCTAAACTTGATCTCATAGCAAATTTTTACATTCTCATATTCACTATGTCATAACAAGAGACAGATAGCTGCCACAAAGTACCTTAAAGGTGTATGGCAGCTGGCTGGAAATGCACTTGTTTCGCAGATGAAATGACGTATTGTGTTCATGTTTGTGCTTGCTCCTTCATCCATTTTAAATACTTAACTGCCCTCCCATTACAAGCATTAGCAGTATGGTTGGCATTATTTGATTCAAAGCTGTATCTGATCCAATACGGATCTCAATCTTTTGTTTATTAAGATCCATGACTCCCACCTGTAATTGTCAACTAATGCAAGTGTTTCTTAAGGCCAAGCTACATTATCTTTGCCCATAATGATGTCTAAATTATGACCATTGTACAATAGCAGAAAAAGCAAAGGCTTCAATTAGTATGTTCCTAAAAAACCTCAAAAAAGAAGTGTGATGGAAAGACAGATGGTGCATTCACTAAAAGAACTTCAATAGTGTATTTGAGCTGAATCTGTATGCATTGAATCTGTGTTTATCCTCAACTAGGCATTGAATCTGTATGCACTCTCACCTCTGACACAAAACATGGGTAATAGAGAGGTATTTTATGTTGCAAAGTTCCTATCCTGCCATTTGACTTAGGGTCAAAAATGTGCAACCTTTCAGCATCACCATTGCTGAAATGGATGGCCCAATGCATGAGGCTCCTGCCGTTGCAGGTTTTGGGGATGGTCAGATATACACAGCCTTATCCCTATAGAGAACTTGTTTCCATGTTTCGAATCTATGACATACAAGTCATGATAAAGCGACCTAGCGCTTGCCTTCTATAACTGAAATAATTTAAACTATTTGTAACTAAACTATTGGAGATATTTTACAAGTTCAGTGTAACTCTTGCACATGGTTTGGAATTGGGAGATCTTCTATTGTTTTTATAAGCAATAGATGAGTGAGTTGAAGGAGGTAGAGCAGGTTCAAAGGCAGGTGAGTTAGAGGTGATACGTACAAGTTGACAAGAAGTGTGGAGTCAATAGTTGCACCCAGGGTTCGCCGTACCGGGCCGAACCGTCCGGTACGGGGCGTATCGAGCCGGACCGGTGCTCAAACGGTCCGGTTTGGATCTTTTTTTCGAGAAACACCCCGAACCGGTACCGAACCTAGCGGTTCGGTCCGGACCGAGCGGTTCGGTTCGGTTCGCTTCCATACCGTCCAAAACCGGATGGTATGGTCCAGTTCGGTCCGGTTCGGTGTGAACCGAACCGTACCGACACCCCATGTGCCTAAAGTGACGAGGGAGAAGAGGGGGGTGGGGTCGGAGATCACATGCATAAAAGAACCCTTACCCTGCTTTGGAGTTCTCTGAGATGTCTCAGAGAACTCCCGAGGGTCCGAAGGTCTCAACGAAACCGTTGAGACCTCCGAAAAATTAGAAAAAAAGAAAAAAACTCCGTCAAATTGCAGGAGTGGTTCGAGGAGAGGCTGATCTTTGGTCGGAGGTAAGATAATGTGTTATTTTCTTAGTAAATATTTTTTTTTTAATTTTTGTTGTTAAAAATAGGATAAGAATGAGAAAGAATGAAAATAAGAGAAAATCATACCAAAATCTTATGATTTTGGGATGATTTAATTATATGTGATAGATCTTTGGAAGATCTACACGATGACACCAAAATTGTTAATTTTTGTTAATTATATATTTTTTAAATACTTTTAAATATTTATTTATTTAAAAATTAAAAAAATTTAAATTTTAGAAAAAAAATCAGAGTTTGGGAATCATGTATAGAATGATTCAAACTACTTAAATCTAATTTCTAATTTTTTTTCAAATATTTAAAATTAAAAAATTATTTTTTTAATTATTTAAATTTAAAAATTTAATTATAAAATAAAAAATATATAAAAATAGTGTTATATTTTAGTTAATTTAAAAATATTATTTGAAGCATATAACATATTTATTTTGAATTTATAAGTTTTAAAATAATTATTAAAATTATTTTAAAATTATATGTAATTATTTAATTATCGTTAAACTATCGTGTTTTGTTATACTTGCATATATTTATAAGAAAAAAATTTAGAGCATGACGTTCGTTCACTTTAATTAATCAGCTATTTTATAGTATATATTTATTTATATAAAAATTATTAAAAAATAAAAAAAATAAAAAATCAGTATTAGTTTTGAAATTGAGAATAATGTTTAGAATGATTCAAAATAATTGAAATATTTGAATCTAACTTGGGATTTTTTTGAATTTTTTTTTGTAAATATTTAAATAGTAAAAAATATTATCAAATAAAAATATATGTAATTAATGTTATATTACAGGTAATTCGAAATAATTAGTATTTTCTTATATCTGCAGAAATGAGTAAGAAGAAAAATCAAGAGCGTGACATCGGTTGGGATCATGGCGAGATGCTCTCGGCTCGGCATCATTGGAGATGCAAATGGTGCAACACAGAGTTCAAGGGAGGAGGAGTGATTAGGTTGAAGCAGCATCTAGCTGGTGGTTATCCTGATGTGTCGATGTGTCGGAAATGTCCGCAAGAGGTCCGACAATTGATGAAAAAGCACCTTGCTGATTCGAAAGCAGCGAAGGAAAGGGCAAAGCAGAAAAAGACCGAAGTAGACCGTCGAGCTGCAGAGCCACCTTCTTATCACTCTAGAGAGTCAAAGGAGGCTTCTGCTCCAGATGATGAGGAGGCACAGATTGAGGCTGCCATTCATGCAAGTTTGGTGGATCAGTACCAGCAGGAGGAGATGGCCCGGTACAGAGACCGATTCGGACCATCATGCTACGAATCAGGATCTGGATCAGCGACTGGTAGGGGAGAATTCGAGTTCAGGAGGACTACCTCAGTCAGAGAGCCTGGTGGTAGAGGGAGCAGACCCAGCATATCTTCTTTGTTGGGAGCTTTTGGCAGTAGGAGGAGGTCCTCCAGAGATATTCCAGCAGGAGCCGGCATTCAGGATTTGGATTCACATGCTTTGTCCAGCAAGGATTCAAAGCAGCAGAGAATTGACAGTATGCTGAAAAAAGATAAGAAGAAGGATATGTGGCGAGCTATTAGATCATGGTTTCATTTCAGTCATATTCCAGCAAATGCAGCAACCAATCCTTACTACTGATCTGCTATTTCAGTCATAGAGGTTGCCGGCCAGGGTGTAGATCCTCCAGGACCTAAGGACATCTATGGTCAGCTTCTTGACAGCAATAAGGAGGATCTGCAGAGATTGATTGCTTCTTACAAAAATAAATGGCCTACATACGGTCTGACAGTGATGTGTGATGGTTGGACAGGTCCTACTAGACGGAGCATCATTAATTTTTTGACATACTGTGATGGAAAAATATTTTTTTACAAATCAATCGATGCTTCAGATAAGATGCACGATGCCATATATATCCTTGGTCTGATGGAGGAGGTGATTGATTCAGTGGGTGAGCAGCATGTCGTGCAGGTCATCACAGATAACGGACCACAATATAAGGCTGCCGGAGAGTTGCTGATGGAGCAGCGACCACAGATATACTAGACCTCATGTGCTGCACATTACATTGATCTTATATTGATGGATATCGGAAAGATTCGCAGGGTGCAGCAGGTAGTGGAGATTGCCCAGACCATTACTAGATTCATCTACAACCACACATGGGTTCTTTCATTGATGCGGACGTATACTGGGGGAGAGATCTTACGACCGGGTATCACACGGTTTGCTACCAACTACATAGCACTTGATAGTCTTCTTCAGAAAAAAACAGTCGTACGTCAGATGTTTGTCAGTACCGAGTGGCAGAAGAGCAGATATGCGAGGGCCGGCACTGATGGAAGTCATGTGGAGAACTTGATGACGAGTCAGTCATTTTGGCAGTGGGCTGAGAAGATAGTGAAGGCTATCAAGCCTTTATATGAGGTGTTTCGCGTCGTGGACAGTGAGAGATACCTCCAGATGGGCTTCCTATATTACATGATAGAGAGGGCAAAGAAACAGATCAGAGAGAATGATCCCAAGCATGCTCAAGAATTCATTAACATTATTGAGCGCCGTTGGAACTATCAGATGGGCAGGGATTTACATTTAGCTGGTAAGTTTGGATTCAAGAATGTTTTAAAATATTTTTTCGAAGCATGAAAATAAAATTATGCTTAATCAGTCTTGAAATTTATCTGCAGCTTATTACTTGAATCCGAAATTTCAGTATACTATTCCGGGGATAGATATGGATAGCGAGCTTCTTGCTGCTCTTCGCAATGTCATATATAAGATGGTGCTCGATCCAGAAATCGCGTCGTTGTGTCTGCAAGAGGTATGCTAGTTTAAAACAGATGTAATTATTCAACTGAATTCGATCTGATATATTTATAAATAATAAATATATTTTATTTCAGACGAAACAGTTTAGAGAGGGATCAGACAGTTTTGGAGTCCCATCAGCTGTCGTAAGCAAAAAGCAGATGAATCCAGGTAAATTACATATCAATAATGAGCAATGTAGATTGATATGTAATTTTGCTTAATAATATCATCAAATTTGATATATAATTTTGCTTTTGTAGCTGAATGGTGGATTCATTTTGAAACGTCAGCAGAAAATTTGAGACATATGGCTGTCCGTATTCTTTCTCAGACGGTCTCTGCTAGTGGCTGTGAACGTAGTTGGTCCACTTTCGCCCTTATCCACAACAAACAGAGAAATCGTCTGACACAAAAATGCCTCGACGATCTTGTATATGTTCACTACAATCTGAGGTTGAGGCTAAAATGTATTCAGAAGGAAGTTCAGTTGAAGTACACTGATCCGACGCTGGATGATTATGCCGACGAGGATGACGATCCGATCATCGGATGGCTTGCAGCTCAGCAGCAGGAGCCAGAGCTTGATGAGCCAGGATCCCCTCCACGACCAGTCAGTGTGGTGGCAAGGGAGATCAGGGTGGATCCAGGGCAATGGGCAGAAAAAAATATTTCACATAGGGTTCCAGCTGATCAGCCACAGTCTGAGGGGACACAAAGGACTCATTCATCACATGACTCGTTATCCGATACATCTTCCCAGAGATTCGAACGAGAGATGTATAGGCGTTCCTCCCGACAGCCAGCAAGAAGGCATCCATCCTCCCAATCACAGGAAACTCAGTCACAGAGGGGCACAAGGGGGGAAAGGAAAAGACAGTTGCACGTGTACCACTTTCGAGAGTACAGGAGCGATCTGATTCAGATACGGACACCAGGGAGAGTGATGATGATATTGGTAGTAGTAGCCATGGATCTGATGATCAGAGAAGAACTGGAGGACAGGAGACCACCGTTTATGAGACACAACCACAGGGTGATATTAGATTCACCGGTGAGTCTCAGTTTACGCATGTCACACAGGATAGGGATCATGGTGGACGAGTCGGTAGAGATCGTGGGGAGCCAATTTCATATAGACGATGGGCTCCTAGAGGTCGTCCAGCACATGATGCAGCTGCGAATGATCTTGCATGTGGAGTAGGGTCCATGGATGTATCTGGATCATCCTCGCATTATGGATCCTATTATCCACAGCCACCTTATGATCCATATACATATGGTGCATCCGAGGCATCATCTTCTAGTGGTTACTACCTTATGCAGTCTGGAGTAGCTCCAGGATCAGATTTTGCTACTGGCATATTTGGATGGGCTCCTCCACAATCATACCATCATCTCGAGGATACTTCTCAGAGTCAGAATTTTAGCGAGAGGTCTGAGATGTCTTACAATCCAGAGAGAATGCCTTATGGGATGATCAATATTCGAGAGTACGGTGCAGCTTGGCTAGAGGGTTGGACTGATATCCCTTCAGACTATGTTGATGATCCAGATATCTACGAGCGTCACAGACACTCGACAAGAAATTAAATGCAGAGTACATCTTAAGGTTCGTATATCAGTTATTGCGCTTTG
>NC_025998.2:16584501-16594871 GCF_000442705.2 Elaeis guineensis | reverse complement strand
TACTTAAATATTTAGATACATTTTAATGCGTATTTTATATATTTTTCTTTAGTTTTAAGATGACATAGTTGAAATATAATGTAAATAAATATATATTTGAAATTTTGGATCAAAAGTCTTTGTACCGCAACCTAACTCCAAATTGAATCCAAATATGTCAATAATATGCAATATAATGCCATATTGAAGTTGTATTTATCAATTATTAATTCTAAAAATAAAAAAAATTAAAAATCGAAAAAAATTATGTACCGGTACCGGACCGGTATGCCCGGGCGTACCGTATGTCGGTACGGTATGGTATCGGTATCGTACCATATCGGTCCGGTACTGGCACGCCGTCCGGTACCGGTACAGCAAACCTTGGTTGCACCAATGGTGGTCTGTGTCATCACAGAACGAAATGGTCGGTCCTTTTCTAAGACCACTGCCAAGAATTAAGGGCCATCAAAAGGCATTGTGAATACATTGATATATTGTTATTCTGCAATTATTTAATTAACAACTACTGCATTGGTTTGAAGTTAGGTGATGGGGAGGGGGAGGGGGGTTGTGGAGAGAGAGAGAGAGAGAGTTGTGCAATATGTGCGGTCTGCCTCGCCATTGTTCATTCAAGGGCTATGACTTATTGATGATTCATAATTTCAGACCATGCCAGCAATTTGTGAGCACTGTAACAAAGGTGTCACCTCTATACTGTTTCTGTCAGCCTGTATTTATGTGCATCAAAATAACAGTGTGCGTACTAATACATAGCAATTTAAATCTTTACCTTTTCCATTTGAAATCTATGCCCTTTGCCCAACCATCATTGCAAGCTCTAGTTTTATCTAAGACAATCTGGAACCCTTCTCCCTTGTTTATTGTTTGGCTTTTTACAGAATTTGGGGACCTAATCCCAACTTTGGACATTGCACAGCAAAAAAATAGTAGTTTTATGATGGAACAAACATTGGAATGAGGGAAACTTTGCAATACATACACTTCCTATGATAGCTTAGCATTATGATATAGGCATATCCCAGCAAAAATGTCTTTAATGGTTTTGTACAGTTACATGCTATAGTTGTTAAGGAATTTAGAACCTGTTTGTGTTGCTTATGTGTATATGTATATTACTTGCAAAAATAAGATGAACTTGTTAAAATAACAAATAAAACTAGGAATCTTCATGACTAATAAATGCCAGCAGCCAATGTTGTTTTGTTTAGACTTTCGAGCAATCTTTTTCCTTTGAATTAAAGATTTATGCTTCTTTTACCATGAAATGATCTGACACATTGTAATTGTTCTATTGTTATGCTATGTACACGAGTTGAGCTTAACATACTAGTTGATGATATTTGATCCATTTATATTTTGACAGTGGTGTTGATCGTTTTAAGCGACAATTTGCTCATCTTGAAGAGCACTACGGTAAGGGTGAAAGAAGCACTCCACTTGGGCGGCAACATGCATCCTTGCCCAGGTATGTTCAACAAAACAAGGAAAAAGAAAATGAACCATAGAGATCGTCTATCAGGAAATATGTGCCAGCAGTATAACATTTTCTTTTAATTTATTCCATGAAGTAGTGGCTTCTGACTTGTCACTATTTGCAAGTTCATTTCATTCAAGCGTGCCTTGTAATCTGCTCATTTCCTAGGGAGAGGGTGGGCGCAAATAAAGATGAGATTCCTGATCAAAATAATGACTTCGAAAAGCGAAGTGCGGATTCTGTTGCTAATACACTTCAAAGCCCTAGAAAGTCACAGCAGGGTGAGAGATCAGATCATTCATCAGTTACAGATGGCATAAACAGGACAAATTTCAGTGCTCGTAGCTTGTTGAAGAGTGCAAGCATCAGCGCTTCCAAGTGCGTAGTTGTCAAAGGAAGGAAGGATGCAGAAGTAAGTACATGTTGGTATATCTTCCTTTAGTCTATTTCTTAATCCTTGTTTCATTTACGGCAAAAAACTGATCTTGTATTTGGTGGAACTATTAAGTCTGTTCTCACTGATGGCTGATTCACAGTCTGTTTAGAATTCTCTCTCTGGGCTAGCTATTCTTCGAGATAGACAAGGAGACAAACAACACATGGACTAGTGGCAGTTTGTTGTATTCCATTAGGGGCAGCTTGTTTTGTGTTCCATGAGGGTTTGATATTTCTGACACAAGAACTAATGGACTAGTGAATTTTTCTTAGCCAACTGCTAGGAGAGAGACAAAAAAGAAAAAGAAAAATGATGAGCAATTCATAAAAATTGTTCTGTTATACAAGCAAAGCTCAATTGCTTCATGCTTTCCACCCAGTTCCATGTTCTTGACAATTTAACTGTTCTATTCTATTATTTTCTAACTTTTTAAGCAGTATCTATTACTTTCTGTCAAAGTAGTACCATGCATTAGCGGTTGACGTTGTATGCCCACTATGAGGTGGTTAAACTCGTCTGTTATTTTAGTTCAAACATCTGTCAACAGCCTTATAAGTCAACTTAGAATTTGTCCCCTTTGACTTCATGGATTGCAGTGAAGAGCATGAAAGTAGACTTACCTGAGCTTCAGAGTTAATTGCTAATACATAAATTTCTATCGATAAAGAGAAACAAATACTACATAGCTGTGGTTAGCTTTTTACTTTTTAAATCATGAGTAAATATGGACTTTGGTAAACTGTTTCAGGAGGAACCAATTTCCGAGAACACAGAGGAGGCAGCTGATGGCTTGTCCCAGAGACTAGTTAACTTACATACCTAACGGCAGCAAAGTCGTGACAATACATGATAAGTGCAAGAAAGGATTAGTTACAGATTAGGAGGTAATTCCCGAACTCCCAAGTTTCAGGCCAAATTTGTTAAGATTACCAAACATGACATTATCTTCACTTCCTTTGCTAACAGGGATGAATCGGTTGTTAATTGTGATCTGGGATTGCATCGGTTAGATCGTGTATGTTCTTTTGTCAACTATACTGTATGTTCAAATTGTTGTGAGGGCCTGCCTCCTTGTGTACTTGGAATTTTGAGGGACAAGTTTCTTTCAGTAGGTGAATTTCATGATAGTTTATTATTCCTACTTTTTGTTCATCAAAGGTTGTTAAATTGTTAATTAATCTCATTTATTTATATATTTTCTGATCTAAATAGTCCATGGAGAAGAAACATCACCATGCTGACTCGCAGATTGCCATAGTGATTTTCAAGTTATCATGGTTAATGTTATGACCCGGCCAATTGGGCCTTAAACCCATCCCAGAGGCCCACAGAGCCCAACAAAAAAAAAATGAGGAAGACTCCCATAGGGAGTCTTCTTCTCCCGATCGGCTTCTAATCGGAGTCAGAAACCTCATCGAGGAGGAGTTTGACTCCCCTCCTCCGGCTCTATTTAAAGGGGAGACCCCTCCTCTCTTTTTCTTACGAAGAAAATCGAAGCCAAACGGCGAGGATCATCGAAAATCGCTTGCAGAAGTCCATCACTGTGCTCATTCAAATTCTCGTTGGAGACGTCACCGGAGCTCGAGGTAAGCCTCGACTTCTCTCCCTCTTTTCTCTCCCTTTCCTCTTGTATCGGTGTACACGATCGCTGGCGATCGGAGTCGTCGGATTTTGTTGGGAAAAATATCCTCTGTTTCAGCCCCTCTTCTCCTTGATTTTCCGGCATCGGTGGTCACCGCCGATCGTCGGTTTGGCTTCTTCCGAACTGCACTATCGCAGCCCCTCCTGCCATCGGTCATCGTCGCGTCGATCGTGGCCTTTGATCGGTCGAACAAGGGAGGAATCACACACCCCTATTTTTGTCCAAAAGAACCACAAGAAGAAGTAGAAAAAGAAGAAAGAAAAAAAAAAGAAAAAAAAGAAGAAAAGAAAAGAAAAATAAAAGAAAAATAAAGAGAGAGATTTTCTCTCTCTACTTTCACTCTCTTTCATCTTCCCTTCTCTTTCTCTCTAGTCTCTCTCCACTTTCTCTCTCTACTTTCTCTCTCTAAAATTTTTTCTTTCTAAAATTATTTTTCTCTCTCTTGATTGATTTCTCTCTCTAAAAAGATTAGTCAATGAAAAAAAAATTTTTAATATTTCTGATCTGATTCTAATGAAGAATCTTGATCCATGATTGTCGGGCAGTATGTTGGAACTCATCTTGATCAGATCGGATATTTCTCAATTTGATCATCTGTGATTTTGATTTAACTATGACTTGATTAAATTATTTTGATCACACCAATCAAGATGTTAGACTATGACATCTGATTAATTTGGATTGTACCTTATAAATTCTCTCTCCTCTGATTTTCTCTCTCTACTTGGTTGATAAATCCAATAAAAAATTTTGATCCTATCACTTTGAAAATTCGATTTGATCTGATAGTTAAACTTTGGATCGTTTATGTTCTAATTAGATTTTGATCAGATAAAATTAGATGATCGGATCCAATCTAAACTGTTGAATATAGTATTCGTATCCTTTCTAATTATTGAAATTGATATTGTATAGAATTGTGGATGTTTAATCATGGGATATCACGATATGATCTATGAACAGAATTTTTGGAAGAAAATTTATAGAATTATATGGATTTATTGGAATACGTTCGAGGTAAGTAATGTTTCACTTTTTCTAGATTTATCGGTAAATTATAACATATTTTTTTGACATGATTTGTGAAACGATGTATGAAGTGGATGAATGATATTTTGTTATAAAAAATATCCTATTTTGAAATATTATGATGAAGCATGATTGAATATTTTGATTTCGTTATGCATTATGTCGATTGATTTCGATACCACATGATTATATGTTTTCTTATTGAATTAGAAACATGATTTATAAAGAATTCTGATAAAAATAATATGAATTGACAACCTGACTATATAAACGACCCCATCAATGGGGGCATATACATTGACAAATAATTTATCCTCGGGGTTTATGTCACCAGCGAGACCAGTGATATGTCGTCAGTGAGACCAGCGACAAATCGCCAGCGAGACCAACGGTTCCGAAAGACTTTGCTGTCAGATGATTCGCAGCTCACCGCAAAAAGATATGCGATATTATAATCCTGCCACAGAAAAAATATGGTCATAGCTCGTGGTTGATGAAAGAAACTTAAGAATAAAAGAAATTGAAATCTCGAAAGAAATTTAAATTTTTGAAAAAAAAATGAATTTGACATGAATAATATTGTATAATTGAAATTGATTTCGAACTGATGAACTCGATATGCTTATTTTTTATAAATGATTATTTACTATTTTGCCTGATAAAAATCTACTGAGAGTGATCACTGCTTACTGGGCTGTCTAGCTCATTATCTCCTATTTTTACTGTTCTCACAGATATCGAGAATGTAAGATGATGCAGGATATGAATGGAAGAATTATTAGAAGTAGAATCTTCATACTTTTATTTTAGACTGAAAGTCTTATTGAAATTAATGTAAGATGTATTGAACATTGTTGAATTTATCGAGATATTAAAGAAAAAATTTAGATTGTTATATTTTTTATTTAAATTATTGACTAATTTTTTCGCTGTTGCTTTATGATAGTATGATAAGATGCCTTGCATTCTTGTGGAGAGAGTTTTCTATGAGTATGCGGTAGTTGCCATGACCTTCGGTTCACAATCTTGGGTCAGAGGTGTGATAATTAAAGTGGTATCATAGCATTAGTGGATGAACTAAGATGTATAGAATTGAATATAGAATAAGTGTCAGTGGATAGCCACTAGGGATATTATGGTGTAGATCTTTGATGATTGTAGTGGGAGAAATCTTTATGATTTTTGCTTAAATATTGAGATTATGTATGAAAAGATCACAAGAGAATTATGACATATAGAGCTTGAAATATGATGGATGATTTAGGGATTATGATATGATTAGTTAGATTTTGATCGAAAGTAATTACAAAAGGATTGATATGAAATTTTATTGTGCACTGTGGTTATTAATTTGATCATTGATTATTCAAGTGAATCGTAAGCTCAAATTAGATATGAGAATAATACTATGATATTACTTCTAGTTGAGAAGTTGACTATTATTGGCAAGATAAAGATTTAATGATAAAATGCTGTTTCAGGATGGACTAAGAAAATCTTTTATGATGCTTGATTGGAATATTTATCGAAATTGAACTTGATATGTGGATCATGTATAAAATGGCATATTAGGACGCATATTTAAAGATATTGCAAAGAAGTCTATTTCTTATTATTGAGATTGTTAATGAAAGATTACTATCTTTAGATTAAGATAAAAGATTCGATTTATATTTATTGAGATTATGAGATCTATGCGAATTTGTAATTTAAAATTTTGGATTTAAGAATTGATATGGAGTTCCTTTGCTTTTGTTAATGAGGTCCCTGATTGAATCTATTATTAAATGGAGATTTGATTTTTTTGAGGCTTGTGTGATTGTTATGAAAGGATACTTGATAGATATTAAGCATCTTGATGATAGAAACGTTAGAAAAGATAATGATTTGAAATTCTTATATGTTCTAATTATGTTCTAACTTGGTGGAGCATCGAAGGATTTTTTTTTTATTGATTTCACTTATATAATTTTAATTTAAAATTATCTAATTGAATTAATATGAGAATTAAGATTTGATTCATATTAATTATAGTAGACCTATATGATGGTTTTGAATGTGATATTGGACTCAAGGGTTAATCAAGATTATTGTATACCAGCAAAAATAGGAATGAGAATAGGAAGTTAATCTTTGGCTTCAATTTGAAATTTAAAATCGTAAATCTTTTCCATTGATAAGAAAAAAATAATTTGATCAAAAAAAAAATTTTAGTGAACCTAAGAAATTTTGATTGTTAGAATAGAGTGCGCAGTGGAAGCATGGTGATCTAGATTTTTTGAGTAAATTAGGAATGTTGACTCTTTGAGTTAAAAAATTCTGATAGATGATATGATTTGATACAAAAAATTTATTGATATTAAAAAGAATAATATTTTTAAAATTTTGAATTATTTTAGATATCCTAATGTGATTTTCAAAAGTAGCGCTTCTATCTACTATGCTAAGAAAATATTTAGCATCCTAATTCTAGAATGAGTGGATCTTTGATTTTTGATTTTAGATTTAGAATATTTAGAGATAATTTTTTTATCCTAAAATTAAATTTTATAATTCTTTATTTATTAAAAAAAATTTGAGATTGTTTATCGAATATTGATTTTGATTTTAAATTATTATACTCAAATATTTATCTCTAGATAGTATAATAAAATTTGAAGTTTGAACTCTTTTGATCATTATTATTCCTCTGACTGATTAGAAAAGATTGAGGTTATCTATTGATATTGACGATTGTTCTACAAAAGATGGATTGAAGTTATTCATAATTTAATCTTATAATGAATTGATTAATTAAGAGTAGTTAATGTTTAGATAAAGAAAATTGATATACTTATTTAGAATAGAGACATTATTTTCGATTGTAAAAAAAAAAAAGATTTTGATTTAGATCAACTTTTGAGTTATTGATTTTTCTTATAAAATGACTTAATGATAAAAATTATTTCAAAAATTAGAATATTTAAGAGTTTGAGGGCTTGAGTAAGAAAATTTCGATGACTAAAAATAATGATTTTGATTCTAATCAACATTGGTAATATTAATCTTTTCTTTATGAAATGATTTAATGATGAAGTTGCATAGAAAATTAAAATATCAAAAGTTTGAGGATGAGATTAAAATAGTGAATCTCCAACCTTTGGAAGCATGATTGAGAGAAAATATTTTTAAATTTCGATTGATTATGATGTCATCATATGATTCACATAACTATATTTTCTATCTTATGATGGGTTGATTTATTAAGAGCAGTTAGTATTTTGATAAAAAAAATAAAATTTTTATTCAAAAATTAAGATATTAATTTTTTTCTTTTTATAAGAGATAGGTTTGATTTTGATCTAAGCATGAGGTATGGAACATTATTTTTATAGGAAATAAGATCATGATTTTGAAATCTTAAAAAAATTAAAAATCTTTGAGATATTGATTTTGATGATAAAAAATAAATGGTTCTGATTCAGATCAACACTGGATATACTGACTTTTTTCTTATGAAATGATTCAAGAATAGATTTGCATTAAGAATTAGAATATTGAAATATTTGTGGGTGAGATTTTAACCATAAATCTCAAGTAAAAATTTTTGAAGACTTAAGCAAGAAAAAAATTTCAAGAACAAAATTTATTTTAGAAGGGAAGAATGTTATAACCCGGCCAATTGGGCCTTAAACCCATCCAAGAGGCCCATAAAGCCCAACAAAAAAAATGAGGAAGACTCCCTACGGGAGTCTTCTTCTCCCTACCGGCTCCTAATCGGAGTCGGAAACCTCATCGGGGAGGAGTCAAACTCCTCCCCTCCGGCTCTATTTAAAGCGGAGACCTCTTCTTCCTTTTTCTCACGAAGAAAATTAAAGCCAAACAGTGAGGATTGTCGGAAATCGCTCGCAGAAGTCCGTCACTGTGCTCGCCCAAATTCTCATCGGAGACATTATCGGAGCTCGAGGTAAGCCCCGGCTTCTCTCTCTCTCTTCTCTCCCTTCCCTCCCATACTGGTGTGCACGATCACTGGCGACCGGAGTCATCGGATTTTGTTGGAAAAAATATCTTCTGTTTCAGCCCCTCTTCTCCTTGGTTTTTCGGCATTGATGGTCACCGCCGACCGTCGGTTTGGTTTCTTTCGAACTGCACCATCGTAGCCCCTCCTACCATAGGCCACCGCTGCACCGACCGTGGCTTTTGAACGATCGAACAAGGGAGGGACCACACGGTCCTTGTTTTTGCCCAAAAGAACCATGGGAAGAAGAAGAAAGAAAAGAAAAGAAAAAAAAAAGAAAAAAAGAAAGAAACAGAAAAGAAAAGAAAAGAAAAAGAAAAACAAAGAGAGAGACTTTCTCTCTCTGCTTTCTCTCTTTCATCTTTCTTTCTCTTTCTCTCTAGTCTCTCTTTACTTTCTCTCTCTATTTTCTCTCTCTAAAATTATTTCTCTCTCTAAAAGATTAGTCAATGAAAGAATTTCTTTTAATATTTCTGATCTGATTCTAATGAAGAATCTTGTTCCATGATTGTCGGACAGCGTGCTGGTACTCGTCTTGATCAGATCGGATATTTCTCAATTTGATCATCTATGATTTTGATTTAATCATGACTTGATTAGATTATTTTGATCACACCAATTGAGATGTTGGACTATGGTATCTGATTAATTTGGATTGTACCTCATGAATTCTCTCTGATTTTCTCTCTCTGCTTGGTTAATGAATCCAATAAAGAAATCTCGATCATATCACTTTAAAAATTCAATTTGATCTGATAATCAAACTTTGGATCGTTTATGTTCTAATTAGATTTTGACCAGATAAAATTAGATGATCGGACCCAATCTAAACTGTTGAATATGGTATTCGTATCCTTTCTAATTATTAAAATTGATACTGTATAGAATTGTGGATGTTTAATCATGAGATATCGCGATATGATCTATGAACAGAATTTTTGAAAGAAAATTTATAGAATTATGTGGATTTATTGGAATGCGTTCGAGGTAAGTAATGTTTCACTTTTTCTAGATTTATCGATAAATTATAAAATATTTTTCTGATATGATTTGTGAAACGATGCATGAATTGGATGAATGATATTTTATTATAAAAAATATCCTATTTTAAAATATTATGATGAAGCATGATTGAATATTTTGATTTTGTTATGCATTATGTCGATTGATTTCGATACTATATGATTATATATTTTTTTATTGAATTAGAAACATGATTTATAAAGAATTCTGATAAGAACAATATGAATTGACAATCTGACTATGTAAAGGATCCTGTCAATGGGGACATATATATTGACAAATAATTTATCCTGAGGATTTATGTCACCAATGAAATCAGCGACATGTCGTCAGTGAGACCAGCGACAATCGCCAGCGAGACCAGCGGTTTCGAAGGACTTTGCTGTCAGATGATTCGCAGCTCACCGCAAGAAGATACACAGTATTATGATCCTGCCACAGAAAAAATATGATCATAGCTCATGGTTGATGAAAGAAACTTAAGAATGAAAGAAATTAAAATCTCGAAAGAAACTTGAATTTTTGAAAAAGAAATAAATTTGATATGAATTATATTGTATAATTGAAATTGATTTCAAATTGATGAACTCGATATGCTTATTTTTTATAAATGATTATTTACTATTTTTCCTGATAAAAATTTACTGAGAGTGATCATTGCTTACTGGATTGTCTAGCTCATTATCTCCTATTTTTACTGTTCTTACATATGTCGAGAATTTAAGATGATGCAGGATATGAATGGAAGAATGATTAAAAGCAGAAT
>NC_025998.2:16572001-16579501 GCF_000442705.2 Elaeis guineensis | reverse complement strand
TAGGGGAGTTTCCAGAGGTGCGCTTTGCTATGCCCTAACGTTATCCACTTCAATTCTCCCTCAAATCCTTTTTTCGTTGTTTAACAGAAGAACGTAGTGTACTGCGTTGCAGATTTCCTCTATGAATTTGGATTTCTTTGGTGTCTCCATTGAGAAACCCTCTAGGATTGAGGAAGCTATTCCGACTTATTGTTTTTTTGTTTGTGTGTGTGTTTTCTTATCGAGCTTCTTGATTCCGAGTTGCTTTCATGAAGCAATGTTGTGTGTCTTTTCTGAGATGCTTCAAACATGTTCGTTTTTGTTTGTTTCTTTAAATTGTAGAGAGTCAGATGCATACCTTCATTTTCTTTTCTTTCTTTTTTTTTTTTTCCTCATTAGAAATTATTTTATCTCATCAGGTGCCTGTGAAGATGATAATGATCGATTCCGAGTTAATATATGCAATCTAGTGTCTGTGATTCATACCCTAGAACTGTTGCCACGAATGATGTTTTTATAAAGGGAAATGGCTCGTCTCAACATTTACCTTGTCCGAGTCCTTTCTTCTTGCTGGCAAGATCACAATGGATTAAGCTATCCCAAGAAAATTTACTACCATGAATATTAATCATAATAATGCGAGGGAGCATTGAAAGTTTCTCATATTATGTAATCTACAGTATTCTAGACAAGCTTTTTATCTTAATTGTCTGCTTGTTATCAGGGTTTTTGTGGAAATCTATTGGAAGCAGAAGGAGATACATGGTAGTTGTTAAAGTTCTGGATAAACTCCAGCACAGCCCTGTCTGAATATTAGAAAGGTTGATGTTTTTTTTAGTAGCTCAGTAGAGAGGTTGATTGAGAGAATGCGGAAATGCCATTTTCTAAAATTATTTGTCACTAGGTAGGGCATGCTTGTAGTATCTCCTGTATGTAAAATCTTAGAAGAGGATGTACCTTACGGTCATTCAAAGGAATTGTTGAAAGGAAGAATGAGTTCAGGAGTTTAATAAACTTTGCACGTATATGGAATTTCTCTGTATTCTAACTCTACTGATATGAGCTGAAGGCTGTTTTGACACATTTTTGAAAACTGGTGTTAAAAAAGAGAAAAAAAGTGAAGAAAAAGAAAGCTGAGAGGTGAAGCGCAAAGATAGAACAGAATGGGATTACTAACTTTGAATTTGTGTATACACATCTGTCAGTTATGTGTTAGCCAAACATATCTCCTAATCTTCAATTATATTGCTCTTTTGAAAGCATATGCCAGTGTCTCCGCTTCTCATTAAGCAAACTAGACTAAAATCATAAGGAATTCGCAAATGTATCTGAGATTTTTAAAGAAACCAGCCATTTTAAATCCATTAAAGCCCATAAAGATATATGTTTCTACAAAAGCAGAAAGAATACAAGCGAGTTCTGGATACAAAGAAACTGAGCAGAGAAGAGGAGATCAAACAGACGATTGGATGGAGGAACACAGGAATGCACACCACCGGAATGAAGTGGAGAGTGTGTGTGATTTTAATCAAGTTTTGTTGATGAGAAGTTACAGCAGAAATGCCTACTGTTGTTTATTAGAGTTTTATGCTGTGTGATTTGGTGATGTGAGCTAAGTGCCTTTTTCTTTTTCTCTTTTCTTCGATGTGTTTGTAATTGTGTGATCATGACCTGAATTATTTGACATTTTGCTTCTTGTTTGTTTTATCTTTAGTAAATGATCATTGGATAAGGGTTCTTGAGATATAGGCAATGTGTGCCTTTCTAGTCCGAGTAGATCTCTGTGATCTTTTCACAAGATTATTGTCAAGTGTGGACATTGTCTTAATGGAATCTTGATTGTCTAGCTACTTTTATGCGTTAATTCTTATCTCCTTTTCTTTTAAAAATTTGTCTTTCTCATCACCTTTTCTTCCTTTTTTGTTTCTCCTTCTATATCTGCTACTGCAAATGTAAACTAATGTATATTATATCTTTGAGTTGGATATTTCATTCTATGTTCATTGCATGTTATCCATTTCGTGCGTTTGTGCATATAAAGATGTGGACACAGTTGTCCTTTAATGGATCTACATGTGGATAGCTTCTTGTGGTGTATTCTTTTATGTAGTTGTATTATATGCCATGTTGAATACTATTCTGAGTTTCTTCAGTTCCTTTCTTGCCACTGTAATTAAGTTGTTATCAGGGAACTCCTTTGTTCCGTGTGATTATCATAAACTATTTACTAGCGGGACTTCTCTCACTCTTATCAAATCAGCAAACCATCTAATTGATAACTTTTTTTCTCTTTTCTGTGCTTGTCCAAAAGAAAAAAACTCTTTTTTATTCTACCTGAGCAAATTGATGACTATCAGTAGATCAAAAATGATCGGTTGAACTTCAATCAAAGTAAATCAATAGTTTTAGATATCCTTTGACTTCAAATTCCGGTGCATGTTAATTCATTGGAAATGTCATTGCAACCAAATGTGCCATCATGCATGACATTGATCAACTGCATTTGGCACTTTGATCAAGTTGTTCTCAGAATCACTTCCATACCTCATTTTCAGATGTACTTCTTTTTGAAAATGCAAAAATATATAACTTGTTGGATTATATTTTCCTGTCTTAAATATTCCATATCCTTAGGCTAATAACATGGTGCCATGGCTTGCCGCCTAGGGTCTTGCACAGTTTTGTTCATGGAAGCACAGTTGAGATTAGCTCATGTATTGGAGACGAAGTGAATGAGTACATCATCTGAAATAGAACTTTTTTTTAGCTGTTGGATATATGAAAACTCCAAATAGAACTGTTTGTTTGATGGGAGAAAATTCTTTATCTCATCATCTTATAAGAAAAAAAACATTGTTCCTTTTGCTATTATATGTGAAAGTCTTTTTGGACAGATCCTGCCAATGGAAGAACTTTTGATAGTTCATCCATGATCACAAATTTTACATTATCCTTTGATGAACAGATTTCCAAGATGCTACTCATACTGCTTTTATGAGCTAAGGTAAGTCAATTCAATAAAAAGCATAAATGCCATACTATATATTGGATGCGATACTTATGAATGGTTTAATTTAAAAACCTGTTGATAAAGCAACACTAATAAAATATTTATTTTAAGAAGCACATAGTTTCCAAAACAAAACATTAGCATGGATAAGTTTTTGATCTTTTTCTTCAGAGTAGTTAATTGTGCTGGGCTTCGTTAAATCTATGTTATCTAAAGAAAAACTTGTTAAAGGACTTGACGAACATCAATACCCAATTTTTAATATCTTGAACCTCCACTCAATCTGCTTTATGTGGGAACTAAATTAATATTATTCTTTAATGAAGTATCATTTTGGATTTGATCTAGGTATGAATGTGATGAGTTTCAAAGCAAACTGCTACACAATACTGTGATTTGAATAGCTTATCTGTAATTATGAGAAGCTGAATAATAGTATCAAGATATTGGTTCAGCACACTTCAATGATAATCTGGTGCCATCTGATAGGTTAAGGCATTAATATTCAGGGTCATGGGTCCTACTAGCAGCCTATATTGGCTGGCTTTTTCTCTTTTATTTGCTTTGCTGAAAGGATATATGGGAGATGACCTGGCTTGCGTTATACTTATATTGGGTGATTGTGTTTACTTTGATCCTGTTTTGTTCGGAGAATTGTATTACTTGATTACCAGTGGGTAGTCAGTTAACGAGTTGAATTAAACTGTGATCATTTCCATAGAATAGTAACTTTTGCTCCTGTTTTTATTAGCAAAATCAATGCTGGAAAAATTATTGGTGTATTTTCTTAGCCTTCTCATTTGCAAGTCTTGTAAAGAATTATAATGTTGTTTTGTTGGTTTGTCTGGTTAATTTCCTATATAAGTTGCAAATATTTTTAAATCTAATTTAAAATTTTAGATTGTAATTAGAGGGTTGCCCTTGGCTCAACAGTAAATTTGCTCCATCATGACCTGGTTGTCACAGTTCGAAACATGGAAATCACCTCTCCACAAGTAGGGGCAAGGCTGTGTAAATGTGACCCTCCCTAGACCCTGCAGTGGCGGAAGCCTTATATGCTGGGGAGTCCTTTTTAATGGGTTTTCTCAACTTATCCAAGATGGCATGATATGATTGAGGTGGATTTTGCTAAGGGTTGGTCGTAGATTGTTGATGTTGGAGGTAAAATGATGGAACTGTATGTGATTTGAGTAGGGAAGGAGTTGGCTAATATACCTATGTTTTTCTTGATTCTCTTTTTCTGATGTGACCGGATTTTTTTTATGCTTTTGCTGTTTTAAAATGGCGTAATTTGAATTTGATCCTTTGTGAATGAAAATGAAATACATGCTGCATTTTGTTTGAGTCCATTTGAATGTTACAGATTTTCTTTATATGTGAAGAGTTAAATGATCTTAACTAATTGAATGAGTATTGTTTTGAGTAATTTAATTTGATCTTCATGTATTGGCAGAGAATTCATGCATAAAAACCGCTTACAAGAGTATGCTCAAAGGTCATCCATACCCTTGCCACTGTATCAGACGGTTAATGAAGGGTATCCACCATGCACCACAATTCAGATCTACTGTTATGGTAGATGGAGCAACATCGTTTCATCTTGTACATTTTCTCATCGAAAGAAGCAGAGCAAGATGTGGCAAAACTTGCTCTTGAAGGCATATCTAGGAAGATAAAGGACGAAGGCATCTCCCTAATTCATGCAGTATGTTGCATCTATCTAATCGTGGTCTCATTTAGATTTGCTGTTGCAACATTTTAATGTATGTATTGTGTTGTTTGTGTATGTCCATACTCCACATATTGGTACCAGTGGCCTTGCAGTTTAAGTTATTTGTTTCTTAATGTCTTGATACTTGAAAAGAAAACAAAAGAACTTTAAAAAAAAAAAAGTAGAAATGCTAAACTATTATATTGAGACATTTGACCTTTATTCTTTAATTCTACGATCATGAACTATAGAAATTATGAAACATGTTCTTCTGTATTAGTGATTGTTCTGTTAAGTCTTGCATTTGTTATGAATTCACGATGTTGCTCATAACGCAAAATAAGGTTAGGTACACACACACACACACACATATATATATATATTGTACATATAATATATCTAGATAAATTGAAGATTACCCAGAAGAAAGCATGAAATCATGGAATTTAAATCATAACCATAGTGCTTGGTTTGATATTTTCAGATTAATCGATCATTAAAAAAATGATGCAGTAGATGTCATATGACTTGCCTGTCAACCTCATGTGCTAACTAAAGTTTAAGATTAATCGCTCATAGAATGATGAGGCAAATAATGCTGTACCATTCATTTACTTTGATATATATTTCATAAGTAATCAGACCGCATGACTTTCACTTTGACTTGTTGCGTGCAACTACGATGTAAGAATTTATGCACATGTATGCATTCACAAGTTCACATATGGAAGTAAGATGAACCTATGATATCTTATTTCCAGCATTGTATTCGTTACAAATGGAGTAAATGAGTAATTATGCAGGTCAATTTCTTACCATTGAAAGGACAAGATAAGCCACTTTATGCACTTGTTTCCAAACTGAAAACTAAATGATATGGCTTCAGATCTGCTTGAAGTAGCCCCGGGTAGCATAAACTTTACTTGGAGCTTCATAATCTATTGTATGAATGTTCAATTATAACATAATGCAAGTATTTTTTTGTTAGTATTATCCCATCACTATTCTAAGGTGTCATACGCTTTGTAATCATTCTTGTCGTTAATCATGAGAAATGTTTTACCCATAATGTTTTTTAAACATCACAATTTACCACCTAACCATTGTCTATGCTTGAGTCAAAAACTAAAATCAGTTAATCAGCTGTATGCATATATTCTAATGATTGAGACTTATGGTTCCTTACAAACTGACTATATTACTGACTATTTCGTGCACGAGAATAATAACCACATTTTTAAAGAATAGTTGATGATGATGGTACCGATAATGACTTTCCTTATCTATTAGTCATGAAATCATGTTTTAGTTTCTGAGTTTTTTATAGCATAAAGTTTACTGTTTGAAAGTTGATGTATATAAAAATATCTGACTTCATCTACCATTTTTCAGGATACTACATTCTGCAAGTCTATTCTTCATGATATGCAGCCAAGATCAATATAGAGAAGCCAATTTATACAACATTCAATCAGAAGGGGGCTGCTTCCTTCTTTTATATCGTCTTTGGTTTTGATGGAAAAACTTATACGGGTGCTGCAGGAAGAAACAAGAAGGAGCCGAGCAGATGGCTGCACGAGCTGTTATTGAGTCCATTTTAGGTTTTCTTTATTGTGCTTACTTGCTTTAGGCCTGGTTAATTTAGAGCATTTGTTAAGAAGTCATAGTGTTACTTGTAGAAGAAGCTTTTTAATCCTACATAATGATTTTGCAGCTCACTCTAATACAAGGATTCTCATGTCTCAAATTATAAAATCCAAGGGTAAGTTGTTTGCTGCAATGCAACAAAACGGTGAGTCAGGTTTATCGCAGCAGGGAAATGCAGCCTTTGGAAAGCCAGCAAGGAATGACTCTAGTATTAGTACTGTGCAAGGAAAAGAAATTCAACCTGCCCCAGAAAATGATGACTTGGTTGCTGTTGCGAATCATGAGCAATTGCTCTTGGGGCAACTTCCTGTTGCTGTAGAGGCACGTCCATTTCTTCCTGAAGCTAAGAAACATAAAGAAGAATATCCATGTGAACAAAGTTCTGGACCAATTGGAAATGGCACATCACTGCCAAGTCTTGCACAAGAAAAAGAAATTCAGCCTGCCCCAGCAAATGATGACTTAGTGGGTGTTGCAAATCATGAGCAATTGCTGTCAGGGCAACTTCCTGCTGCTGCAGAGGCACATCCATTTCTTCCTGAAGCTAACAAACCTGGAGAAGAATACCCATGTGAACAAAGTTTTGGACCACTTGGAAATGGCACATCACTGACAAATCTTGCACAAGACCACCTGCCTTCAGAATCACCAAGTAGGGTGCTTGAGTCACCTAATGAGTCTTATCATGCACAACAAAACCAAGTAGATGATCTCGCTGGGCCATCTATGCAATCCAGTGATGCTCAACATGAAGTTCCTAATAGCTGGAGAAAGCGCTCGAAGAAGAAACATAAGGGGGGACGTCAACGCAAGAAAGCGCGAACTGAACAGTACGGATTCTATTATCTATTCTTGCATATGTAGCGTTATTTGTTTCTTTTTATACTGTGCTGCATGATTCAGATTTCTATGGTCTTTGGTTGAACTTTAGTTCTTAACCAGACATGTTTAGTAGGTTATTACACAGTCCAAACAAGATAATCTACTTATACTATTCAAAAATTTTATAACATAACCATGGGAAAAAATCCACTCTTGGTAGAGTTCTTGTTCTCCTTTCACTGGTTCCTTTTTAGAAATGTTTCAGTGCTTTATTTTCATGTTTTATGAACAAAAGTTACGGAAGAACAAATAATTTGTCTTAATGAGCAGG
>NC_025998.2:16499439-16571901 GCF_000442705.2 Elaeis guineensis | reverse complement strand
AAACAAAAAAAAAAAAAGCTGAGGCCAGAAACGATACACAGCAATAATTGCTGGTGTATTGGGGATTCTGGGATTTAGGCCAAGAGAAAAAAAGACTGGTATACCTTTCCGTAAACATTTTTTTTTCTCATCATGGTGAATTATTTCGCTGCTCTCCACTGTGGATGTAGGTATATTGCCAAACCACGTTAAATCTCTGTCTTTTCAATCTGCATGTTTGTTTTTTTTCCCGTTTGCTCAAATATTATTTTCTCTATAGCTATGCGCTTTGTTACAACACATCTATTGCCTTCAAATATGAGATGCATAATTTATGATTGAAGACAAATAAGAGAGAATGAAATAAGCAAGCCACTAATGTATCAGGTGTCTGAGGCTCAGTTGTTTGTGTTGTGACCCGCTTCTTAGTTCTTCGGAAGCTCTGATGTTCTCTGCATCAAACCCTCTAGCAAACTGGAAGATACAAGAGAGAATTTTGAGTCTGGAACCGGAAGGCAAACCACAAACTTGGAGGAGCAAAAATTCCCAGTTTGGCGCTTTCTTTGTACCACTCAAGCATCAAGCTCTGAGGCAAACCTCTCATTGTACATCCTCTCTAGCTGAACAGACCGCAGCTTAATCTGCCAAAATATCAATTTGCATTCAAGTTGACTTTTCCAGAGTCAGTAAGATTGATGTGTGAGAATTTTTTTAATTATGGACTGTTATTAATTAATTATTTATTTTATTTTATTTTATTTTATTAAAAATAGATTGATTATATGATCTAATTGATGGACATGCATGTAAACCTAATATTGTTAGTGATCCTATGTTTTGGACTATGCGGACCTTATGTTGGGTGATATAGTTGAAGCGGCACAGTGTAGGCCAAAACCCAACTTGAGCCCGTGATGGGAGAGGCTATTAGGATTTCTTTTTTGAATGGCTAGGTCCCCTCTTCACTTTCTTAAATATCATGAGATTAGTTCTCAGGCTTGCTCCATCGAATAGTCACCTGTTGAGAGAAAATTGGGGAGAAGGACTTGGCCTTCGGTGTTCTTCTGAGCATCCGTGATTGATCAAATTTTGAGAATCAATTGCGAATATAGGTATGCATCTATAATTTTATTTTTCTAATCTTTTGCATATGATTTTGAAAAAATTCCGACAATTTGTATCAGAGCCTGAAATTTTTTGTAGAAGGTTAAAATCAATTTTTTTTTTTTGGATTCATACAAAAATAAATAAAAATAAAAGAGTAAAAGAGAGGAAGAAAAGGGATGGATCCCGTGGCCGTGCCCTCTTCTCCTTCTCTGCTCGCCGGCCGGACTGATCTTCAGTGGGATCAAGCTCCGACGATGACTGGGAACTACCGACGGTGAGGAGCTTGTGGTTCCGATGAGATCCCAATATCCAAACAAAATATTTAAAAAAAATAGAGGAAAAGGAGAAGGGCGGTGGTTCCCACCACCGTGCCTCCTTTTACCTTGTGGTGACAACAAGGACCTCATGCGCATGTCGGTGGCCATCCGGCGGTCCACTGGTGATCAGTAGGAGCCGACGATGAGGGGACAGTCATCTCCGTCCCAATCTATGAATCCAAAAAAAAGAGGTGGAAATCATGAGGGCTGGTGGTCCTTCCTGCCGTCGTGTCCTCTTCCTCCTCCTCCCTTTCATAGACTTTCGGCCACGATATGGGCAGGCGGCGGTGCTAAACGCGACTTGACGGCCATCAGTTAACCAAACAATATATATATATATATATATATATATAATATATATATATATATATATATATATATATATTGAGATCGTTAGATCTCAATAGATCGATGATTTTTTTTTGATTACCGATGGCTACCAACGGCTGGTGTTAGGGAGACAGTAGCGGCTAGCCGATTGGTCAATTTTCGATAGTCATCGACTGGATTTTGGGGCAGAAGAGGCATCGCTTGGCCCTCTTTCCTGCTGCCTGAGGGAGAAGACTTCTTAGCGGGTTTCGAGTTTTGGGTTTCAACCCAAAATCCTAACCCAATTTGCTAATCTAAGTTTTATGGCACTTTTGCATTTTAGTCCCTGTATAATATAATATTTGATTTTAATCAAACAAAAATTATAGTTTAGTTCCTATTGTGGAATTTATTGCATAAAGTTTCTTGTATTACTTCTAGGCCTTGCTGAAGCTTTTAATTTCAAAATAGTCTTTCAAAACTTCAATTTAATCCTTAAAAAAAGGTTAATTTTTGATGATAGTCCTCAGAAAATTAATTTTTTGATATTTTTATAATTATGTGACATAATATGTAATTTTTTAAAATATCTTTTGAGATATAATAACTTGAAAAATTATATTGACATGTGATAGACCCTTTGGTAGCATGTGTTTTTCCTAGTTGTAAATATACTTTATATACTTTCATCTTTCCTTGAGGAGATTAAATATGTTAAAACCTAAATTATTTATTTGAGCTACACAAATCAGTTACTATGACTTTGGAATGCGATATTACACAGTAAAATGATCAGTAGGGTGCATGTTGCTAAGTATCCCATTCTGGATGATCATTTGTGGGCATACATGTGGTTAAAGAATGTCATCTTGTATTTGTTTGGATATTTATTTTTTTGTATGGATAATTTTATGGGTTGGCATGAATATTTATCACCAAAGTAGTTTATTTATGTTAGTTCATAGAATTTTTTCATCATAAGAGGGATATTTTCTAGTTATGGCACATAATCGCTGGCCCAAAAAGGGTTATTGTGTATTTTAACTTAAAATTACATGGAGCATTATATCGTGAGGGTGCTCTAACTTTTGGGATCTGTTTATCCAAAGGGGATAGGCTTCTAAATGTTAGAGTATTTTTTTATGTGTGGCTTCATCTGAAGGGCACATGTATATTGTATATTCTGCCCAAAGGAGAATTTGTGATATGTGTTTGAGCTCTTGTTTATAACTTATGTTGTTTATGTATATACCCAATTGACTAATATTTATATTCAGACTGTTTGATTATACAGTCTCATTTGGTGTTAATAATAATAGTATTATCGTTGAGATTTTGACTAGGTCAAATTATAAACGGTGGAAGCAAGATGTGAAATTTGCTCTATGGATTGCTGACATTGACCTGGCATTGCGTGAGAATAAATCTGATAATCTCAATGATCAGAGTATACCTGAACAAAAGGATTATTTTGTCAAATGAAAAAAGTCTAATAGGATTAGCTTGATTACTATTAAGAGGTCTGTTTTTGAATATTTTCTGAGTGGCCTATTGGAGATCAGTAATGTTAAAGAACTGTTTAATGCTATAGGACGGAGATACTTTATTACTTCATGAATTAATTTTAATGATTACAATACATTTGAGGGGTTACTAATGATTTTGGCTTGAAAAAGATTTATTGTATTTCAAGGAAAAATCATAATTTTATCAAGTTCTGATTCGAAAGTCTCAAGAGCAAGAACAGAAGATTTGTGATCTATTGGAGGTAATTTCATACTTTTTGGATGATATGTTGAGAAAATTCAAGTTTAAAGAATTGGATCGACCCTATGAGTCGACTCCTGTCAAAAGGGCTGAACGGCATGCTATTTTTGCTGGCACACCCAAAGGTCGACCCTATGAGTCGACCTCTGTTGCTGTGCAGGTCAAAGATACAGAACAGTGATTTTCTATTCTGTGCCACAGAGGTCGACCCCATGAGTCGACCCTGTGCAGAGGTCGACCCCATGAGTCGACCCCTGTGATGGAAACTTCCATAACGGCTAGTTTTCAGCTCTTTTTGACAGTATTTAATGCTCTTTTAATGATCTCCAATGGCTCTATTTTAGCCAGATTTATCTCTACCATCTATTGAAGCTATAAAGGCACTTAAAGGAGAAAAAAAGAAGAAGATTGAAGAGATTCAAGCATTCATTTCAGCCCTAAGCAAAAAGACTCTTCAAGCAAAAAAGCTTTCAATTCAAGTTCACCAACCCCTCAAGAGCTCATTCAAGTCTTCAACCACTTGAGAAAAATCAAAAAGCTTCCTTCTTATTGTGTAAAGTGTATTTAAAGTTTTATTTGCTCATTAAAGGAGCTAAATTTATATTTTCGTGTGATTAACTCACATACTCTATTTTGTCTTAATCTTTAGTTTTAGAAGGGTTCCAAAACTTGAAAAGGTTGGTCCGAACCTTGAATCAGATTGTATTGGGTTAGCTTGTACCCAAAAAATAAGTATTCTAGTTTGAGATAGCTAGAGTCAGAGGTACCGACGTTGTTCTTGTTGAATACGGTTTAGTGAATTTGAATTCTCAGTAGGAGCTTGGAGAGTGGATGTAGGTGCAAGGTTGGCACCGAACCACTATAATCTTATTTGTTTGTGTTGTGCTTCTTGCTCTCTTTCTAAATTTTCTTATCTTCTTGCATTCTTGCATCTAATTTCTACACCTTGCTTAAATCACTCTCTACATATATCATACTCATTATTATTTAATCCTCGTAGTTCTAAATTAACTTTAAAATTTTAAAAACTCAATTCACCTCCCTCTTGGGTTGCATAGCTGGGCAACAAGTGGTATCAAAGCTCGATGCTCTAGTCTTTTTTTTTTATTTAACCATCAAAGAGCCAAAGATCTATGGTAACTCAGTTGGTGCTTCACTAGCCGAGGGGCAGTCCACAAACCGATCTTCACTTTTCAATAGGGTCAAACTACACCTATTGAAAAGCTCGAATGAAAATCTTTATCCAAGTACTTGACTATGATATATGGAGTATCATAGTTAATGGACCACACACACCCACTAAGATAATTGATGGTGTAGAATCAACCAACTCGAAAGAGAATGGGATGAGGTTGACAAGAAAATGGCTCAACTCAATGCTAAAGCCATGAATATTTATATTGTGCTTTAGATGCTAATGAGTTTAATCATATTTCACATGCATGTCAGCTAAAAAATATGGGATAGATTAGAAGTAACACATGAAGGCACTAATTAAGTTAAAGAATCAAAAATTAACATGCTTATGTACAAATATGAACTCTTTAAAATAGAGCATGAAGAATCAATAACTAAAATATTTACTCATTTTACGGATATTATTAATGATCTAAAAAGTCTTGGCAAGTCTTACTCTAACAGCAATCTTGTGAGAAAGATTCTTAGATCTTTACTAAGGACGTGAGAGGTCAAAGTGACCGCAATCAAGAAGCCAAAGATCTGAATGTTTTACCCTTGGAGGAGCTTCTAGGATCGCTAATGACATACGAGCTAAGCATGAAACAACATCAAGAAAATGTCAAGAAGAAGAGGACAATCGCCCTCAAGTCCACTACTCAACTCGATGAGGAATCCGAAAAAATAAAAATGAAGAGCAAGATGAAGAAATGACCCTCATCACTAGAAAGTTTAAAAGATTTTTGAAGAAAAAAAAAATAAGGGATGAAGAAGAGGCCACCTACAAAAGGAGAGCATAGCAAGGAGAAGGATAAGGAGCAACCCCTTATTTGTTATAAATGTAAGAAGCTGGGGCACTTTAGGTCCGAATGTCCATAACTTAAGAAGGGCCCCAAAAAGTACAAGAAAAAGGCTATGATGGCTATATGGAGTGATAGTGATGAGTCAAGCTCCGAAGAAGAAGATTCACATAAATAAGCCAACTTGTGCCTTATGGCACATAAAAATGAGGTAAACGCTGAAACTCCTAATGACTTTACTTTTGAAGAACTTCAAGAAGTATTTATAATCTAATTGATGATCTAAAGAAGTTAGGGGTAAAGAACAAAGAATTGAAATCAAAGAATCAATCTTTACTAAAAAAAATGAGATTATTTCAAATAAAAAATTGATCTTGATACAAGAAAATCTAAACTTGAAAAATAAAATTGCTAAGTTAAAACTTATGATAGAAAAGTTCACTCTAAGTTTAAATAAACTTCAAATGATACTTGAAAATCAAAAGATCGTTTATGATAAAGCCAGTCTTAGCTACAATCCTTTAAAGAAACAAAAATTTTTAAAAAATATCTTTGTAAACTCATCAAGCAGCAAGTTTTCAAATATCACTTGCTTTAAATGTGATAAAGTAGGATACAAATCCTATACATGTTTCTCTAACAAATCTGAAAATTCTGATGTAAAGAGAATATGGGTTCCAAAAAGAACCATTGTAACTAACCAAAAAGGATCCAAAAAAATTGGATACCTAAAGTCAAAACCTGATTTTTATATGTAGGTGTGTCTTGCACCCCAAGAAACGAATCGAAAATGGTATCTTGATAGTGGGTGCTCAAGACACATGACCGGTGATGAATCTCAATTCATCACACTTGATGCAAAAAATGGAGGGATGATTACCTTTGGAGACAATAGCAAAGAAAAGATCATTGATATAGGTAACATTGGTATCACTCTCTCTAAGTATATTGAAAATATTTTATTAGTAGATGGTTTGAAACATAATCTACTAAGCATTAGTCAATTTTGTGACAAAGGGTACAAAGTTATTTTTGAATCATCATTATGCATAGTAACTAATCCCAATGATGAAGGCATTAAATTTGTTGGGCATAGACATGGTAATGTTTATATGGTAGATTTGAATGATCTTTTCAAGATAAACATGCAATGCCTAGTAGCCATGAATGCCAAAATTAATGAGACTAGTTGGCTTTGGCACCGTAGGCTTGCACATATTAGCATGTATTCACTTTCAAAATTTATTAAAAAAAATTGATTACTAGTTTACCTAAATTAAATTTTGAAAAAGATAGAATTTGTGATGCATGTCAACTAGGTAAACAAACAAAAGTATCATTCAAATCTAAAATATTATTTTAACTTTTGGACCATTAGAATTATTGCACATGGATTTATTTGGACCCACTAGAACTACTAGTTTAGGTAGAAAATGATATGATTTTGTAATTATTGATGATTTTTCTCATTTTACATGAGTTTTCTTTTTGACACATAAGGATGAAACTTTTCATGTGTTATCAAAATTTTATCGAAAAGCTACTAATGAAAAAGATTTTTCAATTCAACATATTCGAAGTGATCATGAAACCGAATTTAAAAATCAAGATTTTAAAAAATTTTGTGATGAAAAAAGCATTGACCATAACTTTTCAGCACCTAGGACATCCCAACAAAATGGGATAGTAGAAAGAAAAAATAGAATCCTTAAAGAAATGGCCCGTAACATGCTATGTGAAAGCAACCTCCCAAGATACTTTTAGACGGAAGCAATTAACACGGTATGTTACATATTAAATCGTGCTTTAATTAGATCAATTCTAAAGAAAATACCCTATGAGCTTTGGAAAGAAAGAAAATCAAATATTGCATATTTATACATTTTTTGTTGCGATGTTTTGTTTTGAACAATGATAAAGAAGGATTAGAAAATTTTGATGTAAAATTCGATGAAGCTATTTTTCTTGGTTATTCCTTTTCTAGCAAAGCTTTTAGAGTTTTCAACAAAAAAACTTTAGTAGTAGAGGAGTCAATACATGTTATTTTTGATGAGACTAATGATCTTCGTTCAAAGAAGAATAAAGATATTGATGATGCAGATCTTCTTATAGAAGGGATGAAGGAGCTCATCCTAAAAGACTCAACAATTCAAAATGAAAAAGAACATGAAAACAAATAAGATAATGAAGGTGAAGAATAATAAGAACAATCTCAAGGTACAAATGAACTATCCAAAAAATAGAGGTATGATCACAATCATCTCAAAAAATTAATCATTGGTGATCCTACACATGGAGTAAGAACTCGTTCTTCACTTAGAGATGCATACAATCATTTTGTATTTATTTTTTATTTTAAACCTAGAATCATAGATGAAGCTGAAAAAGATTATAATTAGATCAATGCAATGCAAAAAGAACTTAATCAATTTGAAAAAATAATGTATGGACTTTAGTATCAAGATCTATAAATTATCCAGTAATTAACACAAAATGGGTATATAGGAATAAATTGGATGAATATGAAAATATAATTAGGAATAAAACTAGATTGGTTGCAAAGAATTATAATCAAGAAGAAAAAATTGATTTTGATGAGACCTTTGCACATATTGCTAGATTAGAAGCAATTAGGCTTTTACTTGCATATGCATGCTTTATGAATTTTAAGTTATTCTAAATAGATGTCAAAAGTCTTTTCTAAATGGTTATATTGCTGAAGAAGTATATGTAGAACAACCTCCGATTTTGAAAATCATGCTTTTCCTAATCATATTTTCAAATTAAACAAAACTTTATATGGTTTAAAACAAGCACCTAGAGCTTAGTATGAAAGGTTAAGTAAATTCTTGCTTAATAATAATTTTTTAAAAAAAATATAGATACAATCCTTTTCATTAAAAGAAATCATAATGATATTTTATTTATATAAATATACGTTGATGACATTATATTTGGATCTACAAATGAAACTCTTTGTCAAGATTTTGCTAAGCTCATGCGGAGAGAGTTCGAGATAAGCATGATGGAAGAACGTACATTCTTCTTCGGACTCTAAATCAAACAAACAAAGGAAAGAATCTCCATCACTCAAAGCAAGTACACAAAAGAACTATGCAAAAAATTTTGAATGGAGAGCTCCAAAGCAATTGGTACACCCATGAGCCCATCATGTAAGCTTGACAAGGATGAAGGAGGTAAAAATATAGACTCAAAACTTTATAGAGGCATGATTAGTTCTTTATTGTATTTAACTACTAGTAGACCAGATATTATGTTTAGTATTTATTTATGTGTACGCTTTCAATCAAATCCAAAAGAATCACACTTAAATGTAGTTAAAAGAATTCTTAAATATTTAAAAGGTACATAAACTCTAGGATTATGGTATTCTAAGACTCATCAATTGATTTAATAGGATATCCAAATGTCGATTTTGCTGAATATAGATAAAGAAAGTACTAGTAGAACATATCAATTTTTTGGAGTTAACTTAATCTCTTGATTTAGCAAGAAGCAAAATTTGATAGCACTGTCTACGACTGAGGTCGAATACATTACAACCGGAAGTTGCTGTGCTCAAATCCTGTGGATTAAGCAACAACTTGAGGACTTTGGCATCAAACTCAATGAAACTCCCATAAGATGTGATAACACTAGTGCTATTAATCTAACTAAAAATCCAATTCAGCATTCTAGATCAAAATATATTAAAATTAGACATCATTTTATAAGAGAACATATCCAAAATAAAGATGTAATTTTTGATTATATATGTACTGAAAAATAATTGGCTGATATCTTTATCAAGACCTTAAGTGAAGATAGATTTTGTAAAATTAGGAGAGAATTAGAAATCCTTGATCCTTCAGCTTGAGTATCTTTCTAATTCCAAGTTCAATTTATCAAAAATTTATTAAACCAATTTATTTTTGAGCTAATTTCATATCTCTCCTTTCTTAAAAGCTCAAAATTATCCTTCATTTGATCAATCTCTCAAATAGACACCCTTCCCTCAAGTTTCAAGCTTTTTCAAAATTTTTTCATAATCTTTTTTAAATTTTTATACCATGAGTCGACTCTAGGATCGACCCTAGGATAAACTTGTAATTTTTTTTAAAATCCATCGGGCTCTGTTTTATTGAGATTTCATCGATTGCAAAGAGCCGATCCCTTTGCCATTCGTCTTCCCCATTCCATCGAACAAGATCACCTCCCTCTCCACTCTCATCTCAAAATCCCTCTTTCCATCAGATTTTTCCCTTTAAATCGCCCCTTTAGGATTTAAATCTCTCTTCTCTTTCTTCTTCATTTGGGTGGTTTGAGCTTACCCTAGCTTCAAACCTCTTTTTCAAATCGACTGTCTATCTCCCCAAAATCTTTGCTTTTTCTTAAAATCTCTTTCACTCTACCCCTCATCAAATCTCTCAGGCTGTTTGCAAGTCTCTCCTGTCCAAAATGGCTCCCAAATCAAAGCTACCGTAGAAAAAAAAATCTGTTCGAGGGTTAGAGGAAGATGTGCGCAGAAAAAGAATGGCTGTCAAGCCCTCTTTTGCTCCAACTCCAGTTTCAGATCCTGCTCCAGCTTCTTCACAGTCTCCACTCAGTCCAAGCAAGGTACCTCTCTCCAATCGAAAAATAAAATCCAGAAAGAATATAGATTTCAAGTTTTTTGAAAAAGAAGGGTTCTCTATTGGATCAAAGATTAAAAATCAAAGATGAAAGTTTTATTGTTTATTAAAAAAAATACTTATGTTGATTTGGTCAGAAAATTTTACTTAAATTTGAGTTACTGCAATGGAACAGTAAAATCCTTGGTGAAAGGTGTTAATATTATTCTTGATCCATTGCATTTGGGACAAATCTTACACTTGCCTTGTGAAGGCTATACTTATATGAAACTCTCAATCAAAGAAGAAGGATTAAGTACTATTTTAGAGAGAACATTTACTGAAAACTTGAATAAATTAGAAGCAAAAATTCTTTCAATTAGATGAGGCTTTTGCATCACATGGTTACTAAACTTTTTGTCCCTAGGAGTGGCAGGCATGACCTCTTATCTGGTAGGGATATTTGCATTGTGTACCATGTGATCACCGAGACCCCCTTGAACCTTCCTGCTTTGATGTTTGAGGCCATGAGGGAGACCCTGAATAGGTCTAAGGCTCATTTGCCTTATAGTATGGCACTCACCTTGATCTTTAAGAGGTTCGAAGTCTTTTTTGAGGGAGAGGCAGTCACCAAATTGTCACATTCTGACACCATCAACCGCCACACACTACATCGCATGGGTTTTTCGAAGATTGATGGTGGTTGATCGAAGGGTGTTGAGGAGAGAGCAGAAGAGAGAGCAGAGGAGGAGGGACCATCTTCATCTCTTCGTAATCACAGAGCATCTCTTGATATTCAGTTCGTATCTGATCTCGAGGCTGGTCTCTCAGAGTCAGTGAGGAGGCATGCTTCAGTTTACAGTCAGGGAGCATGGTACATCCTTCAAAATTCTAGATTTGCAGAGGCAGGTATTAGCCTTAGCCCATCTCTAGCCGCATGAGAACATCACAGAGGTCTCCAATCTGTCTGCAGAGGCGGCTAGATTTTGAATAGTTTTGGAGGGTGGATTTGATTTTTTGAGGAAAAGATCACGGCCTCTAGTGAGACTATCTCTACTCATATTGGTGCCTTGATGCAGTCCATAACGAGAGCTTTGGAACAATTAGACACCATTAGACTTTCTCTCCTAGTACAGTCCATAGCTTTTCAGGATCCAGGATCTTCTTACCCTTCTGCTTGTGTCGATACTTCTACCCGTGGTCGAGGTAGATGAGGTCGAGGATGTGCCCGTGGCTTTGATCCTGAGACTCCTCATCATATCTCTGGCTCTTCTGATTCTGACCCATCTAGTCATGATATTTATTAGATCTAGCATAGTTAGCCTTTTATGTCTAGGATCTTACTTATGGCCTTTGTATGTGTTGGCTGATTGGCTCATAGACAGTTGTATTTTTTGTTATCCATGACTTTTGTATGGCCTATGTATTTTGACTTGACTCTTATGTATTGTGACACTTATATCATTTTTAGATATATACATATATATGCCTTTAACTTCTATGAATATCTTTGGATTGATTTTTATGAATGGCATTAATTGAAATATCTTAATTATGTAATATGAAAAATACCTCATATATGTGCTAATAAAATATTATGAATGGCATAAATTGAAGTATCTTAATTATATGATATGAAAAATACCTCATATATGTGTTATGAAATATTATGAATGGTAATATCTTCTAAATAAGCAAATTAAAATATCCTTTATGATTGCTATAGTGAGGGGGAGTCTCCTTCATTTTTTTTTTAAAAAGTGAGAGTAATGATCTTAATTGATGTTGTCAAAAAAGATGAGTAAAGAATAAAATCGAGCAATAACAAAATTATCTAAAATCGAGCAATAAGCAAAATTATCTAAAATCGAGCAATAAGCAAAATTGTCAAAGCAAATTTATCAAAAGAAAATAATCTTATAAGCTATCTTAACACTAATCTTCAAACTACTCATAATGTATTTTATTCAAATAATTGGCTATAATGTTTAAGTTATGCATCTTCATAAATTTAAAATTCTTATTTAATGCTTTATATATGTTATGTTTTGCTTTTACTCAAGTATTTTGTCATCATCAAAAGGGAGAGATTGTTTCTCCATGAATTGATTTTGATGATTACAATACATTTGAGGGGTTATTAATAATTTTGGCTTGAAAAAAAATTTATTGTATTTCAGGGGTAAAATCATAATTTTATCAAGTTCTGATTCGAAAGTCTCAAGAGCAAGAACAGAAGACTTATGATCTATTAGAGATAATTTCATACTTTTTGGATGGATATGTTGAGAAAAATTTAAGTTTAAAAAATTGGATCGACCCTATGAGTCGACTCCTGTCAAAAGAGGCTGAACGGCATGTTATTTTTGACTGACTCATCCAAAAGGGTCGACCCTATGAGTGACCTCTGTTGCTGTGCAGGCCAAAGATACAGAATAGTGATTTTTTATTATGTGCCATAGAGGTCGATCCCATGAGTCGACCCCTATGCAGAGGTCGACCCCTTGTGATGGAAACTTCCGTAACGGCTAGTTTTTAGTTCTTTTTAACAGTATTTAATACTCTTTTAATGATCTCTAATAGTTTTATTTTAGCTCAGATTTATCTCTATCATCTATTGAAGCTATAAAGGTACTTAAAGGAAAAAAAAAAGAAGAAAGATTGAAGAAATTCAAGCATTCATTTCAGCCCTAAGCAAAAAAGACCTCTTCAAGCAAAAAAAGCTTTCAATTCAAGTTCACCGACCTCTCAAAAGCTTATTCAAGTCTTCAACCACCTTAAGAAAAATCAGAAAAGCTTCCTTCTTATTGTGTAAAGTGTATTTAAAATTTTATTTGCTCATTAAAGGAGCTAAATTTATATTTTCGTGTGATTAACTCACATACTCTGTTTTGTCTTGATCTTTAGTTTTGTAAGGATTTCAAAACTTGAAAATATTGGTCCGAACCTTGAATCGAATTTTATTGAATTGGTTTGTACCCAAAAAATAAGTGTTCTAGCTTGAGATAGCTAGAGTCGGAGGTACCGATGTTGTATTCTTGTTGAATACGATTTAGTAGATTTGAATTTCCAAGTAGAAGCTTGGGGAGTGGATGTAGGTGCAAAGTTAGCACCGAACCACTATAAATCTTATTTGTTTGTGTTATACTTACTTGCTCTCTTTCTAAATTTTTTTATCTTCTTGCATTCTTGCATCTAATTTTTACACCTTGCTTAAGTCACTCTCTATATATATCTTGCTCATTGTTATTTAATCCTCATAGTTCTAAATTAACTTTAAAATTTTAAAAACTCAATTCAACCCCCCCCCCTCTCTTGGGTTGCATAACTGGGCAACATACTTTATTTCAGAAAATATTGAGTTTGGATGCCTAATGAAAGAACTGATAATCATGAGATATGATAATGTTGGGGGTGTTAGAGAATATATTCTAAAAATGATTGATCTCCCAACCAAGCTTAAGGTTCTCAAAATTCATCTGCTCTATTCTTTTCTTGTGCCTCAAGCTTGAATTCTTTATCTGTTGAATTCTCTCAAATCAAAACTACCTATAACACTTTGAATAAAATTTGGAATGTTAATGACTTAATTACCAAATGTGTTGTTGAGAAAAAAAGCTTAAGAAAGAAAAGAGTGAGAGTGCCCTTCTTTCCTTCCAACCTAAACTGCATTCTAGCAAGGGTTCTATGAATTAGAAAAGGTGTGAACCTACTACTCCTAAACAGTCTCAGGGTGCTAAAGAACATAGTACCAACCTTGATCAGAATCATTCTAGAGGAGGTCACAAAGCTATCATTGAAAAAATATCAAATATTTTCACTATAAGAGGAAAGGTCATATAAGGAGTCAATGCTATAAGTTCAAGTCTTGGATAGAAAAGAAAAAAAAATAGGAAGTTAAGCATCTAGCTCTTATTTGTTATAAGTCAAACATAGTCAATGGCCCTGTTGATTCCTGGTAGATTGATAGTGGTGCCACAACTCATATTGCTATTTCTTTGCAGGGATTTATAAGCAAGTGGAAATCAATTCTGAAGGAGGCCAAACTGGAAGTAGGAAATGATCTTAAAGTTGAAATAGAATACGTTGGAGTTGTCAAGTTGTCTTTAAAGTTTGATTTTAAAATTTTCTTGGAGAACACCTTTTATGTACCTTTTTTAGAAAGAATTTGATTTCTATTTCCTCTCTAGATAGGCTTGAATTTGGTTTTGATGTTTGCGATAAAAAAGTTAATTTGATGTTTAACTCTCAGATTGTTGGTTATAATATTTTGAATGATGGATTATATAAATTGTGTTTAGCTTGTGATAATCCCTATGCTTCTTTAAATATTGAGAATGTAGTTGCAAAGCATTCTAGGATCAAAGATAGATCCTCTATGCTATGGCACAAGCACTTGGACATATATCTAAGGAAAGAATTAATAAATTAATAAAGGATGACATTCTATCCACCTTAAATTTTGGAGATATGGAGACTTGCATTGATTGTATAAGAGGTAATTCATAGTTCAGGCCTTTTGCAAATCATTCACACTGATATTAGTGGACCTTATTCCTCTATAATCTGTGGTAATAAATATTTCATCATATTTATTGATGATTTGATTGAAGAAAAATTAGATGCTCTTGAAAATTTAAAATCTTCAAATAAAAGTTGAAAAACAATTTGAAAAGATCATTAAGATCATGAGATCTGACTGTGAGGATAAGTATTATGGCAAACATGATGTGACAGGATAGCATATAAATCATTTGCCAAATACTTACAGGATTATAGAATTGTTGCCTAATATACCATATCTAGTAGCCCTGAGTACAATGGTGTGGTTGAAAGATGCAATCGTACCATTAAGGATATGATGAGGAACAAGATGAATAGGTTTAACTTATCAGAATATCTGTGGGGTGAGGCTCTTAAAACTGCTTTATATATCCTTAACAGAACTCTTAGTAAATCTGTGCCTAAAACACCTTTCGAACTTTAGACTGATAGAAAATCTAGCCTAAATCATTTTCAGATTTGGGATTGTCCTGCAAAAGTAAAAATATATAATCTGACAAAGAAAAAGACTGACCTTAGAACCTATCATTGTTTCATCGAGTATTCAGAATATACTAAAGAATATAGGTTCTATTAACTAAAAAAAAGAATATAGATTCTATAATCTTAGAAGAGATAACAAAATTGTAGAGCCACTGACTATTAAATTTTAGAATTTGATGTGGCTGATGTTGAATCTTTCCAAACTGTTGATGTTGATAATAGTCAAATTGAGATCGTCTCCATTCCTATGGTTATATCACATGAGAATGAAATTCTTACACCTATTGATAGAGTGGATGTTTAAACCCCTGATCCTCCTATTCTTATTGAGAATCTTTAACCAGCTTAGTTAGTTGAGGAGGTGCAAATAAGGAGATCTGCCAAACATAAGAGGTCGATCATTCCTGATGATTTCTTTTTCTATCTTAGAGAAAGTGATTATAACATTGGGCATGTGGTTGATCCTAGAACATATTATAATGCTGTAAGCTATCCCTAGTATGATTTGTGGATAGATGCTATAAAAGAGGAAATGCAATCTATGGCTTAAAACAAGTATCTTAGCAATAGTACTAAAAATTTGATGAGGAGGTAATCTTTTTTGGCATTGAGAAAAATAATGTTGATCAGTATATTTATCTTAAAATCAGTAAGAGTAAGTGTATCTTTCTTGTTTTATATGTTGACGATATTTTACTTATCAGTAATGATTTTAGTTTGCTTAGTGAGATTAAACAAATGCTATCTAGAACTTTTGATATGAAAGATCTTGGGAAGGCAATCTTTGTCTTAGGTATTGAAATTCACAAAGACAGATTACGTCATCTATTGGGTTTGCCATAGAAGACATACATTAATAGGATTCTTGAAAGATTTAATATGCATAATTACAAATCATGTGATATGCCTGTTGTCAAAGGTGACAAGTTCAGTAAGATCAATATCTCAGGAATGAGCTTGAGAAAGATTAGATGAAGTATTTGTCTTATGCCAGTACTATAGAAAGTCTGATGTATGCTCAGATTTGTACCTGACCTGACATTATCTTCATAGTGGGAGTTTTTGGTAGGTATTTGTCAAACCCAGGCTTCCAACATTAGGTTGCTGCAAAAAGAATGATGAGGTACTTATAAAAAACTAAAGACTACATGCTTGTGTATAGAAGATTTGATAATCTAAATTTGGTGGGCTATTCAGATTCAAATCCTATTGCGTGCCCTGATGATTTTAAATCAACTTTAAAATATATTTTTATGTTGGCTAGAGGTGTAGTATCCTGAAAGAGTATTAAACAGACCCTATCTGCTTCTTCCATTATGCAAGTTGAATTTATTGCTGGCTATGAAGCAGCTACTCAAACTATTTGGCTGAAAAATATTATTGCAGGACTTCAAATTATTCATTCTACACTAGACTACTGATAATCTATTGTGATAATAGAGCTATTGTGTTCTTCACAAAGAATAATAAATCTTTCAGTAGATCTAAATATTTGGAGCTGAAGTATTTGACAGTAAGAAATCTTGTGAAAAAAGAGGGCATAACTATTGAGCATATAGATACAGAGTCTATGTTGGCTGATCTTCTAACCAAAGCTTTGAGGCCCATATGCTTTACAAGGTTTGTTAAAAATATAGACATATTGAGTTTTTTTGATGTACGTGGTTAGTGGGAGTGACTTTGATTTTGATTTATTGATATTTTATTGTTATGGACCTTTGTCATCTCACACACCTATGATGAATATTAATATATATTGTTGATATGATAAATTGATGGTACATTTATGTTAATTCTTTTCGTTATGTGTACATATTTATTTTAGTAGACTTGGAGATATCTCTTATTTATGTACTTATTATATGAAACCTAACATCAGGTGTCGAGTCTTAGATATGTTGTGCTGTCTCGTCATTGACATCATATTGAGTATGCGAGACAAAATGGCTTGTTGAAGTCATTAAATTTTTCTTGCTTATTTTGTATCCAAGCATGTTGAAGAGAAATTGAAGGACCAACAATGAAAATAGCATGTATTAGGATCACTTTTGGATGCTATTTTCTTGCTACACTACCACACCAAGACTTATATCGATAGTGTTAGTGATGTTGATAACCATGGATAGGTCTTGTGTCAAATAAAGGGTGCATTGACTCCCATGATTTTGTATGATTGATACTATTAGATCGAGTCAATTCCAAGGTGCTGTCTATGGATTATATATTTTTCAAAAATCATAACCACATACTGTGTTTTCTGTTGTTTGGCCCGAGAATCATTTTTAAAATAAAATATTTTTAAAATTTTGAAACCATAATTAATGTTGCCCAAGTGGAAGAATGTGAGAATTTTCTTAATTATGGGCTGACATTAATTATTTATTTATTTTATTTTATTTTATTAAAAATAGATTGATTATATGATCCAGGTTGATGGACATACATGTAAATCCAATATTGTTAGTAATCCTTGTGTTTTGGACTATGCGGGCCTTATATTGGGTAGTGTAGTTAAAGCGATACAGTGTAGTCCTAAATCTAACTTGAGCCCGTGATGGAAGGGTCTATTAGGGTTTCTTTTTTGAATAGCTAGGTCTCCTCTCCACTTGCTATAAATATCATGAGATTAGTTCTCAAGCTTATCCCATCGAATAGCTACCTATTGAGAGGAAGGTGGAGAGAAGGATTTGGCCTTTGATGTTCGTCTGAGCATCTGTAATTGATCGAGTTTTGAAAATTAATAATGAATATAGGTACGCATCTATAATTTTGTATTCTAATCTTCTGCATATGATCTTGAAAAAATCCATACATAATGATGCATCACAACTAGCAAGAAAGTAGAAAAACTTGGTGCTAGATGCTGACAGATTGAATCTTGCTAGGTACATTGGAGAGTGGACCTGATGATAAGGTCAGTCGTACCCATGAGCCCTGTGAGATTTTTTATTCTCAGACTTGATGGATTGTACTCGTACTAAAATGGTGTGAGCACTTGTTTGTACCCCTCCCAAAAAAAAAAGTCAAAAGACCCTGTTAGGATCATTCAACCGACCCCTGACTCTGACTCTACACCAGTCTTATAAACATAATACTCTGACAAACAATCAGCTAACCGACCGACAGTCGACTATTACCAACCAACAACAGACAACCATGACAACTTGGTTAACCTCCAATCGAAGACCATCGGCATATCAGAGTGATCGATCGATGATCATTCGGATCTCTAAGACTACTGACTTACTGCTGTTACCAACATATAGTCGGCTTATCTTCTCAACACATCTAATCATTATAAACGATTTTGACTATGTATCACGATCATCACTGGGCATAAACAATCCATTAACTCCATAATTATGGTCCGATAATTTAGCATCATAAAAAGTGGGACCACGTGCTCAACGGTTACATCAGAATCATCTATAAAAGAGAGGTACATGAACAGCGTGGATAAGATAATTCTGGGCTAATATCCTATCATTTCGATTACTCATTATCTGCTGTTCATCAACTCTTCACTAACTTAAGCATCAGAGAGTCTCCGTCGAACACAATTTCGGTCTGAGCGGATTTTGTTTTACAAGTGCTCTTCTCTGATGATAGGCGATAGGAGATTGGCCGCAATAGATTGGCATGCCAGGTTGGGAGAAACTACAATCAACTATGTCAAAAATAAGAGCTCAACACTCGACTGAATTGGTGAGGCAATTTTTTCATCGAAAAGATATTCCTCCCCCATCTCTAGTGGCAGAGCCCAGTTCTTCGCATCCTGTGATCACCACGGATGCATAGATTGTCGCACTCATGCAGTAAATGAAGATTTTGACGAAGACGATCTAAAGCCTCCAGCAGCAGCAAACCTAATAGCAACAGTAGCAGCTGTCGATGGAGCAGTCGGTGGCTCAGTCAGTGCCATCTAGGCACAGTCACCGTCTACCATGGTGCTCGCCCTCCTCATCTCTAGAGCGGGGACCGTCTCGACATTCTCATCGAGATGAATAATCGTATTCTCGATATTTTTATCGTGCCACTCATCATTCACGGTGTTCTCTCTCTCTTTCTCATGCACATAGTATCAAAAAAGAAAAATAGCCATGGATACCTTCTGCTTCTCTCTCTTCAAGCTCTTCAGAGGGTTCTACCCCTGGAGTTTTCCAGCAACGATGGCTTGATGACTACGAACATAAATTTAAAGAGATTGACCGTCAGCTTGCTTGACTTCAGATGGAAGGTCGGAAGTCTTCCAATGACTACGACTTTCACACTGCCCAATCTCTCTCTCAGTGCATCCTCGATGAGCCAATTTTGTCTCGGTTCAAGTTATCATAGATGGAGCTATACGATGGCTCCACCGACTTGATCGATCATCTGGAGAGCTATAAGGCTTTCATGATGATCCAAAGAATAATCGATGCCCTCTTATGCATTGTCTTTCCAGTAACTCTTTGGAAGGCTGCTCGAGCTTAGTATTCTGGACTTCAGTCGGAAAGCATTAACTCCTTTGAACAGCTCGAGAATTCTTTTATGACACATTTCAGCACTAGTCGAAGGCCATCACGGACACCCGATAGTCTCTTCTCAATCAAACAAGGTGAGACAAAGATGTTGAGAGATTTTGTGGCTCGTTTCAATGCAGCCACACTTGAGGTCAGGGACCTCAATGAAGACATGGCTATATCGTCATGAAGAGGGGTTTGAGAGGATCCAGATTTACCAACTCTCTAGATAAAATTCTTCTTCGGACCTATGCTAAACTTTTAGAGCATGTATATAAGTACATTCATACGAATGAAGATGCTTTTGACCGATGCTAGACAGAAGAAAAAGGTCAGAAGAAGAAACAAAAAAAAAATGAAGCTCTAACCGAATCAAGTGGACCAATTATTAATAAGAGAGCTTCACCTCGACAACGAAGTCTGAAGCTAAGCAGCTATGGTAGGTATGACTCTTACACTCCTCTCTCTGCTCCTCGTGCACAGATCCTGATGGAGATCAAAGGAGAAGAGTATCTACGACACCCCTCACCAATGAAAGCACCACCGAGGAGCTGTGACGGAAAGAAGTACTATCGATTCCATCATGATCACGGTCACGATATGGAATAGTACATTCAACTCAGGGATGAGATAGAGGCCCTGATCCGATGAGGCTACCTCGAAAAGTTTCGACGAGATTGTCCGACTCAACCTCCCACCAACCAACAATCTTAGCCACAAACTGAGAAAATACTCAACAATCGATCAACGACGGGAGTAATCAATAGATCTCCAGGCGACAAAAGAACTGGGGGCAACTTTCGAAGAAGAGTCAGTGAAAAAGTGATAACTCGACAATATAATTATTTTTTCAGAAGAAGATGTTCGAAAAATTCAAACTCTTCATGATGATGATGTCGTTGTCTCGGCAACGATAGCAAATTATGATGTAAAAAAAAATTAATGGATAATAAAAGTTGATGAATATTTTATTTTACTTGACTTTCTTTCAAATGCAACTACTGACTGATCGACTCAGAAGAGTCTCGACACCATTGGTCGATTTTACTGGAGATACAGTTACTGTGGAAGAAAAAATAACTTTCTCCTTAACCGTAGGAACTGAACCACAATAGAGTACTATTCCTTTGACATTCATGGTTATCCGAGTTTTTTCGACTTATAATACCATACTCGGACGATCTGATCTTAATGCTCTGAGGGTAGTAGTTTCGACATATCATCTGCTAGTCCGATTTCTGACAAGAAATAGAGTCAGAGAGATGCATGAAGATTAACAACTTATCCGACGCTACTTTCTGATTTTCACACAAAATAATCAACCTGAAGACCTTTTGTCTATTGATAAATTGGACCAAAGAGAGAATAAAAAAAGGGATGAACCAGCCGAGCAACTAGTTTCCATCCCACTAAAAGAAAAGGATCCTAAAAAAATGATCCAAATTAGATCACAACTATCTGATCTGAAGCGACAGCAACTAATAAATCTACTTAGAGCAAATATCGATATTTTTGCTTGATCAGCTACTGATATGCCAGGCATTCTTTCGAAAGTAATAACCCACCGGCTAAATATTGATCCAAAGGTTAAGCTGGTGAGACAAAAGAAAAAACCTTTTACTCCTGAAAGATAGAAGGTCATCAATGAAGAAGTCGACAAGCTCCTTGCAGCTGGCTTCATCAAAGAAGCTAATTATCCCAATTGACTCGTCAATGTAGTGAGGGTGAGAAAGACCAATAAAAAATAAAAAATCTGCATCGACTACATAAATCTAAATGAAACTTGTCCGAAGGATAGTTTCTCCTTACTGAAAATTGATCAACTAGTTGATGCAATTTTGGAACACCGACTCTTAAACTTCATGGATGTCTTTGCAGGCTATAATTAAATTTGAATGGCATCTGAAGATGAGAAGCACACAGCCTTCATAACTGACAAAGGCATCTACTATTATAAAGTAATGCCTTTGGGTTTAAAAAATACCAGAACCACATATCAATGCTTAGTCAATAAAATCTTCAAGGCACATATCGGATGAAATATGAAAGTTTATGTGGATGACATACTGGTAAAAAATCCTCAAACTACTATTCATATTTGAGATCTAGAAGAAGCCTTCAACACACTTCAACGATATCAGATGAAGTTGAATCTGACTAAGTGTGCATTTGAAATAATTTTTGGAAAGTTTCTTGAATTTCTTGTATCACAATGAGGAATTGAGGTCAATCTCAAGAAAATAAAGGCTATCATCAATATGAAGCATCCAAGCTCCAAGAAAGAGATACAGTAGCTTAATGGAAGGATTACCGCACTCAGTCGATTCATATCAAGATCGATAGAAAGATGCTTGCCCTTCTTCAAGATCTTGAGATAATTAAACGACTTTATATGGTCAGACGAGTGTTGACAATCCTTCAAAGATCTAAAAAGATATTTGGCATCTCCATCGCTACTTACAAAATCGAAGGTTGGAGAAACTTTATATCTTTACTTGATGACATCGATGGAGGCAGTTAGTTCGATACTTATCTAAGAGGACGAAAATCGAATTCAACGATCGATCTACTACACTAGCAAGATGCTTCACAATGTCGAAGTAAGATATTCAAGAGTGGAGAAGATGATCTACACTCTAATCATATCATCACAATGACTTCGTCCATACTTTCAAGCATATCCTATTGTCATCTTGACAGATCAACCGTTGAAGATAATTTTGCACCGATCAGATATTTCAGATCGAATGATAATGTGAGCGCTAAAACTCAATGAATTTGATATACAATATCATCTACGTCTATCAATGAAGGTGCAAGTTTTGGCTGACTTCATCATCAAGTATACAATACCTGATAATAATCTTGGGGATGAAGCTAACAATAAAATAAAGCCAGTTGAAACTCTCGAGCCTGACTTAATATCGATATGGGTGCTACATATTGATGGAGCATCTAATGCACAAGACAGCGGAGCTGGTCTCATCCTCATCAATTCTGAAGGGATTATAACTGAATATGTCTTTCGATTTAATTTTAAAGCTTCAAATAATCAAACTGAATATGAAGCACTCTTAGCCGGCTTAAAGATTGCTAAGGAGCTCGATATTGATAGCCTGAAGGTCTTCACTGACTCATAGTTGATTGCTGGACAGGTCAAGGGTGAATTTGAAGTCTGAGACCCTATTATGATGAAGTATCTTCAGAAGATAAAAGATCTAACGTCAATCCTAAAATATTTTGAGATTTTTCACATCTCAAGGACAGAAAATGCTCGAGTCGATGCACTTTTGTGACTCGCAACCACTTCTTTCAACTCGTTGGGTCAGACATTCGTCGAATATCTTGAACAACCGAATATTGATAAAATTGAAAAAGTGCTATAGATCAATGATGAACCAAGCTGGGTGGACCCAATTATCTAATATTTAACTAATGAAACTCTCCCTACAGATCTTTCAGAAGCCAAATGACTCAGATGGAAGGCCTCTGAATATATTTTGATGAATGGTCAACTATATAAGAGATCATTTTCTCTTCCCTTATTGAAGTGTTTGGGACCGACAATGTTGACTATACACTCAGAGAAGTTCACAAAAAAAATTGTGAAAATACTTGGGGGGCAAATCTTAGACTTACAAAATTTTATGACAAGAATATTATTGGCCCACCATGAAGAAAGATGCAGCTGAATTTGTCCAAAGATGTGAACCATATTAGAAATATGCAAATATACAACATCAACTAGTCAGTCAGTTGACATCAGTTGTTGCACCATGGCCCTTCGCATAATGGAGAATTGACATACTTGGTCTTTTTCCTTCGATATCTGATCAGAGAAAGTTCATAGTGGTCGCCATTGATTACTTCACTAAATGAGTGGAAGCCAAATCTCTGGCATAAATCACTGAGAGTAAGATGGAAGACTTCATTTAAAAATTGATCATACGTAGATTCGATCTATCACATACCATCATCACCGATAATGATCGATAATTCGACAATCAGAACTTCAAAGAGTTCTGTACAAAATTTTACATTACGCACAGACTCACATCAGTCAGCCTTCCACAATCCAATGGTGAAGTGAAAGTGACAAATTGAACAATCCTATATTGACTCAAAATCAGACTGAATGAACCTAAAAGCTTCTGGGTGGAAGAACTATATCCGATCTTATGAAAATATTGAACAACTCCATGCATACCAATGAGAGAATCACCATTCAATCTAGCTTATGGAACAAAAACGATGATCCCACTTGAGATCAGATTACCATCAGCAAGGGTAAGCAATACAGTGAGTCGAGTAATTTAAAATGTCAGAGAGCCGATCTAGATCTACTTCCAAAAGTCCGACAGTAAGCTCAAGTTCGGATGGTGACATATCGACAAAGGATAGTCCGTTATTATAATATAAAAATTAAACCGAAGATCTTCCATCCAGGAGACCTGATCTTAAGAAAAGCAGAAGTCTCAAGATCGATGGATCAGAAAAAATTATCTCCGAATTGGGAAGGATCCTGCAAAATAATCGAAACACTTAAATCGGACACATATCGGCTGGAAATCCTTGAAGAAACAGCTATTCCTCGAATGTGGAATGCTGACAACTTAAAGATGTATTATCAATAAAGTTATTCATATATACAGTATTCAAAATGAAGTATTGAATTTCAGAATCACAAAAGTTTCGACCAACTACAAAGTAATAATAGACTGATAGATGGACGGTCAACTCCTATCGACTATATCTTGATTTTTACTATAAAAACCAACATACCGACTGTGTCTCGATACTGACTATATTTTGACTTTTCATTGTAAAAATTGACTCTAGTCAAATGACTATTTATGCCGACTTAGTTTTAATTAAGCAAAATATTATACCAATATGATCCAGATCGAATTGAAACTATACCGACTTGACTATGGCTAGTCGAAGGGTATTCAGCTTGCCACCATTTATTAGATAACTAGATATACTGACTCGACCACGATCGATCGAAGGATATTTGACTTATTATTATTTATCCTAATATCTAAAAAATAAATATGTCAATTAATATTCGACTAACGGACTATTTTACAATTATTATCGAATGTCCGACTTGCCGATCGATATTCGACTATCCGATTATAATTCTACGATAATAAAAGTATACACAAGGAAAGAGAGAATCTGCACTTAGAAAAAATTTCTTTCATTCATTGAAAAAAAAATTATAAAATTGGACTGAAGTCCGATTACAAAAGTTTCTGATTACAAAAATAAAAGTAAAAATGTTACATCGATCACCAGTCATTGTCTTCGTCTCCTTGCTCTGACGTAGCTTCGGTGACTGGAACAGCTTCTGGTGCAATCGATGCTTCATCTTCAGTCAGTGCAGCTCCTTCTTCAGCAACTTCATCTTTCGAGGCAGGAGGAATAATACTGCTTAAGTCCAAATTCGGATATAACTTTCCAACCGCATCTCGACTGTCCTCGTATCCAATGTAGTAAGAGGCAAACCCGCCTTCGAGAATTTTTTTCTTGAACTCTTCTGAGTTCTTGATGGCTTGGTTCAGAGCTTCCCTTGCCAACTCTGCTTCAACTTTTGCCAACTTCGCATCAACTCTCGTGGAGGCCGACTCAGCATCGGCTAGTGCCAGTCTTTCCAAGGTAGCCCGATGCCTTCCGTGGTCGGCTTCAAGCTTGTTAATGCATCCATCCCTCTCTCGCCAGAGTCGATGGATGGAATGCTTCTTGCTCTTGATCTGCAACTCAAGAGATAAGATATTGTGGCAAGCCGACTCAAGTTTGGCTCCAGAGGATTGTAGATCGACGGTCAAGTAGGAGACTTCTTCGTAAAGCTTTGCCTCCCGCTGAGATGCTATATGAAGTTGTTCGAGGGTAGCCGTCTTCTTAGCATTGACGGCCGCCACTTTATCCATCCAAGATCGATGAAAATCAGCAATCTTCTGATAGCCAACTTCCAAATCATGCATGTTGTGCACCCACTAAAAGCAGAAGATAGATCATATTAGATTAAAGAAGAAGAAGAAAATATGTTGAAGAGCTTACCCTGAGTATCGTCAGGTAGAAGGAAGAAAATATTTCGACAACCATCCTGTTCTTCTTGTTCTCTCGATCAGTCAGGAGAAGGGCAGCTTCAATGAGCCACCTGGCCAATGCCGGATTCGCCAAAGCTGATTCACCCTCGGAGATCTAAATGTCTACAAGGGTTGGAAGGCCTACAGATGACCCATCATCGATCGAAGTCATTGGCGCCTTCCCTCGATCCCCGATCAGCAATCCTGCACTTGAGAATGCTAGGAAGTCAAAACTCAACTATGCCCGAGAACGTTCCATCGAAGGAACGATTGGCACAGCCACAGATTGCTTGGGTTCGGCCCGAACCTCTGCTGATAGAGCCACCAATGGTATTGTTGCAGCTCCATCTTCTCCCACCATCCTATCTTCAGCGGGCGGCACCTCAAGAAGTGTTGTCAGGGCCGACAACGCCAAAACAGATTCAGAAATTGATTCCAATGGAATGTCGGGTTTCTTCGTTGGTGCAGATGAAGTGGCGACCCGACTCTTCTTTGACGGTCGAGAAGGGCCAGCTTCAGATGCTGCCTTCTTCTTAGCAGTGTGCTGAAGAATGTCGGCAGACGACACTCGTGTCCTCGGCTACATGACTGTAATCAGAACAAAAGTCAGTATAGTTTAGAAATAAACAAAAGCAAAAAGTAAACAGCCGACTATGTTATATCTAAAGAAGTGATCGAACTAAGTCCGACATCGTAGAGAGCTTGTTCGATCATCAGCTCTCGCTGTAGCGGTACTGCCATATCCTTCAGTCGGTGAAAATTTTTTCGATCATCGACCTCCATCTGACTATTCTTGTTGGAGCCAGTCCTTGGATCATCCCAGTATGAAGGAAAGTCCTAGGAAAAAGGAGAAGAAATAAAAAAAAAATTGATTCTTCTATCGATGAATGGATGATGGAAGATCGATGATGAAAGAAAGATCTTTTCTCGAATTAAAGAACCACCAACCCTTAATCTTAGGATGAGGATGAAGGACGAAAAAAGTTTGAAAGAGAGAAGAACAAGGCTCAGTCGGTATGAACCGATATCACAAAGCGAAACTGATGATCAGTTGGATAGAGTTCGGAGCTAACTAAGTAGGACAGAAATCGTAATAGTCAAGAAGATTCCAAACGAACTCCAGAATTGAAAATCGAAGACCAGTCCGAAGGTCTTCGACATAAAATGCGACCTGATCTGGAGGAGGAGAGTTAACCCGACCGTCCATGCCAGGAACAAAGAGCTGATACTGCTCTGGGATACGATATTGCTCCCGAAGTCGTTCAACATTGAGCTCAGATAAGAAAGAAGCTTTCATTTTCGAACCTGAAGGAGAGTCCTCGGTCGGATTCTCTGACCGACTATTTCGAGAGAAGAAGCCCTAGCCATAAAGATGGAAAACTAGAAAAAAAAAACCCTAAAATGGAAACCCAAAGGGGAGAAGGACCCAAGGATGAGAAAACTTGACCTGAAAGCCAAAGAAAGTGCAAAGAAGAAGATCCGAAAAACTCCTAGTACTGGGGTAGTAGAAGCTTTCATTGCAGAGGATGCTGACAAATGCAAAAGTAAAATCTGACTGAAAGTGACTCAATATATATAGGATCCCTCAACGGTCCGGATAAAATCGATCAAATTTAAATCTCATCAGATAACGACATGTGGTGACATCCAGACTGACCATTGATCGGACGATTCGACGCACCTGCTCTTGATCATGCCACCTCACCATTATCTGCATGAACAGCTCCAACCCAATGATATTTAGACACGTGGCCAAGATCTACTAGTCAAAATCAAATCATCCGGATGTCCTGAACGCTGAATTATCTTATCAAAATAACAGCCCAATAATGATTTCATAGCTACCGAAATAGCAAAACAGTCAGAGATCTCTCGTATTTCAAAAACTCATAAAGGCTAGAAGCTGAATTGGGGCTTGAAGCAATACGTGATGACTTTCTTCATCCAACGTGATAGACCACGTGATAATAAACATGTCGGACCATCTTGGACTTGAGAGTGAGGGACAACTGTTGGGACCAACCAACCCCCGATTCTGACTCTACGTCGGCCTTATAAACACTACTCCGACTAACAATCAGCTAATCGACCGACAGTCGGCTATTACCAACCAATAACGGACAACCATGACAACTTGGTTAACCTTCGATCGAAGATCATCGATATATCAGAGTTACCGATCGATGCTTATTCGGATCTCCAAGACTACCGACTTACTGCTATTACCAACATATAGTCAGTTTATTTTCTCAACATATCTAACCATTATAAATGGTTATCGACTACATGTCATGATCATCACTGGATATAAACGACCCATTAACTCCATGATTATGATCCGATAATTTAGCGCCATAAAAAGTGGATAAAAAGTGGGACCACGTGCTCAATGGTTACATCAGCGTCAATTATAAAAATGAGATAAATGAATGGTACAGATAAGACAATTCTGGACTAATATCCCACCATTTCGATTACTCATTATCTACTGTTCACTAATTTTTCGCTAACTTAAGTGTCGGAGGATCTTCGCCGGACACAATTTCGATCTGAGAGGATTTTATTTTGCAGATGCTCTTCTTCAATAACGGACAACAAAAAATTGGCCGCAACAGACCTTGTTGTTTCTGAGTCCAATCAAACCCAAGTATAATCTCATCCCACCCTGGCCACCGTGGTAGAGCTGATAAGTAATCTAAAAACTTTTTCTGATTAACCTTTTGAGGGCTCGCAAAAGAATCAATTTTCCATGTACCATTTAGTTGAGTCGACTCTGTTTGGTTGCTTGGTTCATCAGTTTTATGCACTTGTTTGAGTTACGACAGACTGAGAACAGCTGATGAGTATTATGAAATTTTGACATCCATTTTAGCTGTTAGAGATGAGAACTATCTATTGTCTCAAGTGATCATTATATTTCCCAATCCGTTCAAAAGCAGGTTGATTGGATTTTAAAACGCAAATTTTGCTGATGAAAGTTATTTATTTCATTGCTGGAAGTACAGGATGATTGAAGCTTGTTGTTCTTTTTTCTGCCTCATCAAAAAAAAGAAATTGTTGAATTTCATCATGATCTGGTGCTCTTGACACACCATCACACCATGTTCATCTTTTTCGAGTTTGTTTTGCGAGTAATTATTGAGGGATTAATTATCTATTTATTAGCTTTTCAAAATATAGGTGAGTTGATAATATGGGTGAGTTGCGATGCTTACGTATCAACTCATCCGTTTGGATGGGAATTGAGCGCAGGGTCAAGATGGAACCAGCAGTCGGTGGTCAAGACTAGGAGGTAACCCTCTTTCTATGCAGAAATCATGCCATCTAAGCTTATATGTTTGAGACGTTTTATTTGTGCCATTCTTAATTAATAATTAGCATATAACTCGTGCACACATGATACAGTGCTCTCTTTTTTTCAACATTACTTGAAATAGATATTGCTGTGTAATAAATTATAATGAATAAAAATTTTAATAACTAGATCTTTTAAGCTACAAATTAAGGAATAAACTTTACGAGTGACTAAATAGAAATTTTTGCTTTTTTTTTTTTTGGTAAGAGAAATTTTTGTTATTAATACCAACATTTATATAATCAATAAAAAACTTTACACATGATAAATTACACAAGATGAGTCCGTATATATAGGAACAACTATCAATCCCGGTATCATTAATAACAATCTCTAATGCAATGCGTGGGTACGATTTTTTTTTTCCTTTCTTAACTTTATTTTTAATACTTCAATGACCAAATATTTTATTATATATTAATTAATAAACTTTATTAATGATTGAGTGGAACTGTCCGTCTTTGATTCTAGCTTCATGGAGAATTTTATACAAACTAAACCTTCACATAGGAACTTCTATCATTAATATTATTATTATTTATATTTATGTTTATATGATGAATAAAAAATTCTAAATAAGCTCAGTTATATTAAACAAAATAAATTTAAAATAATAATTAAGCGGAAACTCTTGTTACGAGTGCCATAGTAACAACGTCAACTTTTATGTGATCAATTGGCGCTATGCAGAAGAGCCGGGCTATGCAGAAGAGCCTCCGCGTAGAAATTTCTCTCTTTAATGTTCCATCGTCATCACGTCGGTTCTGCATGATTTTTTTTTCTAGTTATTTTTAAAAAAATATAATAATATAATAAAAATTATAATAAATAAAAAATTTTGATAATTATATATTAAGTAATGAATTTTAATGATACTTGAGTACATTAATAAAGATGTCGTTAATATTTATTACTAATAAATCTTGATGATGGTTAAGTATATTGTTGATTGATGGATAACCATTAACTCTCCATTTTAAATATATGTAATAATAGAATGAATATTTTTTTAAAATTATAAAAAAAATAATTAAAAGGTAGGTTACTTTTAAGTTGCGTTTGATAGCTGGCAATCTATTCAGATTGTTGATAATTTAATATGATAATCTAAATTATTATATTTAATATATTTTTTAAATAATAATTCAAATTATTTTGATAATTCAAATTATCTTAGAGAGAAGTGGCTATCCAGATTACTATTTCTTTAGCAATATTGTAATAAAAATTTTGGATAAAATTATCTCTCAAAAAATTCATATAAAATCTATTGTCCAACCTCCCTCCATCTCTCTCCGCACGCATCCCCAATCCATAGGTCCTCCATCTTCCTTTGCCTGTCTACAACTCCTCCGTCCTTATCCCCCACCACCTCCCGGCTCTTTCATGCTGGTTCCCACCACCCCCATATCGCTTGGTCCACTACTTCTTAACGCCATCACCATACCCATATCACTTCTGTTATTTTTCATTCAAAAAAAAAGTATCATGACAAAATTATTAAGAGTATTTTAAAAATTTGATTTCATATTATCGATAATCTAATTATCGTATCAAATATATCAATCAAAATTTTTAATAATTTTACTATAATATTACCGTATGTACCAAATATGATAATCAATATTACTGATAATTTAGGATATATTTGGTTAACTATAAAAAAAATATTTTTTTTTACTTTTTAATTTTTAAAAAATAAAAATCAAAAAGTAAAATTTGGTAACACCACAAAAAGTAAAAAATCAAAATAAAAAAATAAAAATAATTATTTTTTTATGAAAAATAATTTTTTTATTTTTTAAAAAAAAATTATTTAAAAAAATGAGTGAAAAATTCTACGTCTTCTTCCTCCACTACGACCCTTCCTCCTCCCAGACGCTCATTCGCCTCGCCTCCTCCACCACCTAGATCACTCTCCAGGAGTCCTCTGCCGCCGCCCCCGCCACCGTGGATCGCCTCTCTCGTCTCCTCTCCATGTTCCCCTCCCGATCCCTTCCCCTCTATGCCATCTTTTGAATGTGGAAGGAACTTGGCTTTCTCGACGACTTCGAGGATTCGATCATCGTCTAGAATCCTGCTATCTTCTCGCTTCAGGACAATCTACAAGAGCCTAGCATCCATCTGTTGGAGCTCGTCGAGGGAACCCCAACCCTAATTTTACACCGATGGTGGAGTGATGGCGTCAGAAAATGACCAGGGAGAGATCCGAAGCGGATGAGATGGAGCTCAGATTTGAATTCAAGTACGGGTTCCCTTACGGGATGTAGCTTATGCATCGACGAGGATTGGAGGGAGGGCAGCTGGGAGTGGAACCAGCATCGGAGGAAGAGCCTAGTTCAGTTGCTGACAATGTCTAAATAGTGATGTAGAAAGCCCGTGGAAGTGTAGAATATGATAACAGCCAAAGTAATATCCGACAAAGAGGTACGTAGTTAATCAATTACTCATTTTTTTAAAAAAATAAATAATCAGCTAAAACAACTAATTATCAAATATATTTTTTTATTTTTTATTTTTTATTTTATAATAAAAATAAAAAAATAAAAAAATATTTTTAAAAAAAATAAAATTAAAAATTAAAAAATGTAACCAAACGCATGATGCAATCTATACCGAACACAATCCACGTGCATGTAATCAACATTAGTGAACGGTCACCAGCTGCGAGTGTGTCCTTCCCCTGTTCTCTTTCCGACGTCCTGCGTTAAACGAAAGCGATCGCCCTCGTTCCCTCACTCCTTGCGCGCAGGGGAAAAGCGACTAAGAGAGCGCGAGATGGCGAGCCGCGCGTGAACTCAGGGCAGGGGAAGACTTCCCTTTATATGTGGAAAGAGACCTTCGTGGATGACGTCCGTCGCTGGTTCCACCACCGCTCTCACCGCATCTCCAGTGCCCCATCCGAGGACGAGAAGGGGGAGGAGGAGGAGGCGAAGGGGGAGAAGTGCAGAGTTGTCGAGGACTTTGGAATCTCGAGGCTTGGATTCATCAGGCTCCCCGTGTGGCCACCATGGATCCCCACAAGAAGGTCCGCTCACCTCTCCTCTTCTCGAATCTTTTCATCTTCTTAGGCTCCGCCGATTCGATCCATCTTCATTACGTAAACTCTCGTTGCTTTCTAATCTGACGACGGCCGCATTTTAACCTTTGTTTAATGCCATCTTAGGATTTTCTCTCTCTAACGATTTCGTTGTCCTCAAAATGAGTTTTTTTTTTATTCAAAATTTTATTTTTGGCTTCTTCTGCTTTGGATCATCTGGTATCAGGATTCGATTAAAAAAGTCGTTCCTTTTTTTTTTTTTGTTCCAGATCTCTTTTCGAAAGATCGAATTTGGGCTTTTCTCCTTCGTTCCTTAGTTCCATGCCCTTGGGATCACGAGTCTTCCCTCTTCATTTCAGGATGTTTCTTTACAGAGTTTTATTATGGGGTTGTTCTTTGAATCACTTTTTATTTTAATGGAAATCATCAAAAAGGTTCACTCTTTGCAGATCCAGTTGCCAACTTCTTTCCAAAAATTGATCCACCCCGCCCCTCGCTTCATTTTGTTATTTTCCATGCTCCATCCTTTTCCTTCAAAGGGTATTATATAAATTCCGTTTCTGGTTCTTCTACTTCAGATCACCCTTCTTTAGGTTTAGGATTGAATAGAATGATTTTTTTTATTTAAAGATTTGATTGACAGGTTCTTTCAATTGGATTTTGTTTTTACCTTTTCCTCCTCCTCATTTTGTCAGTTCCATGCTTGAAATTTTACGAGCATTTTAATCTCGTATTTTCGATTATCGATTCTTTTTTCCCAGTTAGTTTTGCTTAATCAGTTGAACTTTTGGATATTTTAGATCCTTTTTGTATTCTGTTCATCTTCAATTTGTTGGTTAGCATGGATTTTAGTCTCTCTCAATTATTGATCTATTCAGAACATGCTTGAGACTGAATTTTTCACGGAGTATGGTGAAGCAAGCCGATTTCAGATACAAGAGGTCGTCGGCAAGGGAAGCTATGGGGTAGTGGGGGCTGCAATAGACACCCACACTGGAGAGAAGGTGGCGATCAAGAAGATCAACGATGTGTTCGAGCATGTTTCTGATGCCACTCGCATTCTAAGGGAGATCAAATTGCTTAGGCTGCTTCGCCACCCTGATATCGTAGAAATTAAGCATATAATGCTTCCTCCATCTAGGAGGGAATTTAGAGATATTTATGTTGTTTTTGAGCTAATGGAATCAGATCTTCATCAAGTTATAAAGGCAAATGATGATCTGACGCCAGAGCACCACCAGTTCTTCTTATACCAGCTACTACGAGCTCTGAAGTATATTCATTCAGGTGAATGTCCTTTGTTGATTTGGCTTTGCTCTCATCCCACTTTGGTTTCATAATTCAATGAATTCTGGCCTCCATTTTGTCTTTGTTTCTTTTGCAGCTAATGTATTTCATCGGGATTTAAAACCAAAAAATATCCTTGCCAATGCGGATTGCAAACTAAAAATATGTGACTTTGGCCTTGCACGTGTATCATTTAATGATGCCCCATCAGCTATTTTCTGGACTGTATGTGATTTTCTCATAGCATAATAATTCTTTTTTTTCCCTTTTTTCCATTTCTGTTAATAGAGATGGTGGTTAGTGGTGGTCATGCGGTCGCTTCTTTTGTTATAAAGTTCAGGATTAGTTTACTATAAACTTGTATACGTGATAGTAATGTGTTTATGACTCAAATATTTGTTGATGGTACTTCATTATTTTCATTAGGATTATGTGGCAACAAGATGGTATCGTGCTCCTGAATTATGTGGCTCCTTTTTCTCCAAGGTAAGATGGTCTGCAATTTTTTCTCCTGTAGTTAATGGGCTTGATAGCTCTGCCCCCCCAACCTTCCCTGCCCACCCACCCAATCTTTTTCTTGGGATTTAGGCTTTTCCTGAGGAGGATATAGGGTTATAAGTTGCATATAAACTCATCAAGAGTTACTGTTATGGCTCATTATTTATTGCATATACTTTTACGTCATCCAGATGTAGTTTTTTTTTTTATTATTATTATTTTTATAACTTCTTCTTGTTTCTTGGCAAGAGGCAAGCCTTATACCCTACCATCCCATAAGAACCCACAGTTTTAGGAACCAAAAGCAACCAAGGCATTTATTTCAGAAGGATATAAACCCTCCCAGCACTGTGGCCTGTGTAGGTTGTCCGTTGACATGCTTGTATGAATTGCAATCCAAGTATAGGTCCAGCATCCATTCAAATATAACCCATTTCTAGTGTCATTTAATCTGCTATACAAGAGGTGGACTATAAATGATGGTAGAAGGTTTCCACCAAAGCTTTTTTTGATGAATCTCACTTTATGTTCTCCAAACCTCCCATACCTTTTATAAGTGAAAGTCTTTTTTGCTTGTAAAAGTACCCTTTTCTAAGGTGGTCATCAAATTCTTGATTTTATGAGTAATCAGGGTGCTGATTTTAGTTTCATCAAGCTTATCAACTTTGAGAGCTTTTTAGCTAATGTTGATTAATTTGTCATGTCCTGTTAGCATGTAGTGCTTCAAGAGATACCACTCCAAAAATGGTTAAGCAGCTTCTTGAAATCTTATACACACTCCATGCTAAAGTATTCTTTTAGTTAACCACTCCGAATAGTCATTCATGGACCTTTTTAAGAAAGCATATTGACAATCTCATGCAGGCCTCCAATAGACCTATCATTTTAAAGTATCTTCATCCAGGAAATCAGCTTGTTAATACTTTGTAATTTGTGACCAATGAAATCAAGAAAACATGTGCTCCTGACATCTTAACATGGTATGCTTTCATTTGCACTGTAGAGTTAACTTTTCTAATCATGAACAGTTTTCCTTGTAAAGCTGTTTGTATAACTTTAGGAAGTGACTGGTCATTACTGTTCTGCTGTTTGCAAGGGCCCTTATTTACAGTATGACTTTATTGACATATTTTGAATATTTGTTAAAGTTAGTTTCAACACTTGTATATTTAATTTGAATTTTGGACTGTGTCAGTGATTTGACAAGTTTATGGCACATTGGCAACGCTATACCAATTTTGCTGATAAAGTTTTTTATAAAGGAACTCGAGCTGTGTTTGTATGCTTTTGTATATCATGAAGTACACTTCACTTGAGATACTATGACCTGTGAAATTTATTTTTGCAGTACACCCCTGCGATTGATATTTGGAGCATAGGATGCATATTTGCAGAAATGCTTACAGGAAGACCATTGTTTCCTGGCAAGAATGTGGTGCATCAGTTAGATCTCATGACTGATCTGCTTGGAACTCCTTCACCTGAATCCATCGCTGGGGTTGGTTCACTCTTCCTTTTTGTTTATAGTTAGCATAAGCACAAAGTAATCTCCAAGGAACCCCACATGTTTGTTTGATCAATGGTTTTTTAATTATCTATTTGCTATGCATGCTTCTCATTATGGATGAAGAATAATGATTACCTTTTTCTATTAAATTTTTTCGCATCGCTCATTAAATTTTTTCTTAATTTGTGCAGATTCGAAATGAAAAGGCTAGAAGATATTTAAGTAATATGCGAAAAAAACAACCAGTTCCTTTCTCACAGAAGTTTCCTGGTGTAGATCATTTGGCTCTTTCTTTGCTTGAGCACTTACTTGCATTTGAACCTAAAGATCGACCTAGTGCTGAAGAGATAGGATTCAGTAACCTTGATGGCTTGTTATTCACATAAAATTGAAGTGTGATTAAACTCTTAGAGTGAAAAATTTGTTGTCTGTAAATATGTATTCCAACTTTTCTTTTTCTTTTTTTGCAGGCACTAGCTGATCCTTACTTTAATGGTCTGGCAATTGTTGACTGCGAACCTTCAACACAGCCTATATCAAAACTTGAATTTGAGTTTGAAAAGAGGAAATTAGCAAAAGATGATGTAAGAGAGTTAATTTATCGAGAGGTACTTCTGTGCAACTTGTTAACATTTGTTGCTGTATAATTTTCACTCCTATTAGCTATACGTTTGATGTATGATGGATTACTTCTTAAAAGCAAACAGATTTTGGAGTATCATCCTCAGATGCTGCAGGAGTATCTACGTGGTGCAGATCAGACCAACTTCATGTACCCAAGGTGAGATAATTATTTTTACATATTGGGAAAACTATAATTTTACAAATCCTTCCTTTATGAAAATAATCAAGAAGGGCTTACATTGCTTGCAAATGTTTTATCTCATTCCATAAAGTAAATACTGGATGCCTATGAATATGCATTCTCAGATGTCAACTTGATTTTGAAGATGCAAGAATTATTGAAAAATAATGTTTATTGAGCAATCTGAGAGCAAAGTTGCCTTTTGAAGAAGATGCCTTTCTTGCGGAGTCATGTCAAAATTTGGAAGTTTACATTCTTGTTCTTTGCAAAGTTATTCTGTCCCATTTCTAAGTTTAGCTCAAAGTAATTAAGGTGTTGTAATATTTTCTGAATTGAATTCTTATGGAACAATAAGAAAAATGAAATATTATTCTTCTAGAAGAGGGATTTTGTCCTGATCATAGATGAGAGAGGTACAAGTAATAATGAATTTCTGAAATTTACCTTTTCTGAAGAATTGTTCATTGGTTTTTGGTAAAGAATTGATGATTATGATGATCTTTTGCTGTAGAAGATTTTGAGAGTCTCTTGGGCTTGAAGTTAAAAGATTAGTGGTGAGGTGGGAGCCTATTTAATTTGTCATTGTCTCTGTCTGGTCACATGTATCTAGCTTAGTATGAGATTGTAAGTTGTATTACAACGTATGATATATTGATGTCAATGTTCTTGTCAACATTAGTCTCTTAGGAACATTATTCTGCCTGCAGCTGTGGTGTTCTCTAGAATTTGGTCTTTGGAGTTGACTGAAATTTTGAGCACAGATTCTTTTGTAGGTTTGGAGTTTCCAGTTTCAGTAGCATGTTCTCTCCCTCCCTCCCTCTCTCTACGCCCCCTCTCTCCCCTGACTTACAGCATGTAGTTGATTTTAAGCTAATGAATTCTGCAAGTGTGGGTTCAGTGGTTCTTCCCTTCTAGGGGGGGCATTGTGGTCCTTAGACGACCCTAGAGGTACCGCCTTAAATTTTTATAGTAAAATCTGTTATCTGATTTTCTTTTCTTTTGGTATCTCCTATTTCTTATTCTTTTGATCTCCTCTTTCTCTTCTTCAATATATGAACTAATGCTCTTCAAATCTTTCATCTTTTCATGAACAATTATATTTTAAAGTGAATACACGACAGATCACTCTAATGCTTTGAGATTCCAAGTCTTTTCATGGTCTTAGAGCATCTGTGAAGCTGATATTTCACTATTTTTCAATGTAACAGTTTTGAGACCATTATAAGATCTGTAATTTACTTTCCATTTCTTCTTTTTCATTATGTGTAAGGTCTAAACTTGATCTCATAGCAAATTTTTACATTCTCATATTCACTATGTCATAACAAGAGACAGATAGCTGCCACAAAGTACCTTAAAGGTGTATGGCAGCTGGCTGGAAAGGCACTTGTTTCGCAGATGAAATGACGTATTGTGTTCATGTTTGTGCTTGCTCCTTCATCCATTTTAAATACTTAACTGCCCTCCCATTACAAGCATTAGCAGTATGGTTGGCATTATTTGATTCAAAGCTGTATCTGATCCAATACGGATCTCAATCTTTTGTTTATTAAGATCCATGACTCCCACCTGTAATTGTCAACTAATGCAAGTGTTTCTTAAGGCCAAGCTACATTATCTTTGCCCATAATGATGTCTAAATTATGACCATTGTACAATAGCAGAAAAAGCAAAGGCTTCAATTAGTATGTTCCTAAAAAACCTCAAAAAAGAAGTGTGATGGAAAGACAGATGGTGCATTCACTAAAAGAACTTCAATAGTGTATTTGAGCTGAATCTGTATGCATTGAATCTGTGTTTATCCTCAACTAGGCATTGAATCTGTATGCACTCTCACCTCTGACACAAAACATGGGTAATAGAGAGGTATTTTATGTTGCAAAGTTCCTATCCTGCCATTTGACTTAGGGTCAAAAATGTGCAACCTTTCAGCATCACCATTGCTGAAATGGATGGCCCAATGCATGAGGCTCCTGCCGTTGCAGGTTTTGGGGATGGTCAGATATACACAGCCTTATCCCTATGGAGAACTTGTTTCCATGTTTCGAATCTATGACATACAAGTCATGATAAAGCGACCTCGCTATTGAGCCAGCGCTTGCCTTCTATAACTGAAATAATTTAAACTATTTGTAACTAAACTATTGGAGATATTTTACAAGTTCAGTGTAACTCTTGCACATGGTTTGGAATTGGGAGATCTTCTATTGTTTTTATAAGCAATAGATGAGTGAGTTGAAGGAGGTAGAGCAGGTTCAGAGGCAGGTGAGTTAGAGGTGATACGTGCAAGTTGACAAGAAGTATGGAGTCAATAGTTGCACCAATGGTGGTTTGTGTCATCACAGACCGAAATGGTCGGTCCTTTTCTAAGACCACTGCCAAGAATTAAGGGCCATCAAAAGGCATTGTGAATACATTGATATATTGTTATTCTGCAATTATTTAATTAACAACTACTGCATTGGTTTGAAGTTAGGTGATGGGGAGGGGGAGGGGGGTTGTGGAGAGAGAGAAAGAGAGAGAGAGAGTTGTGCAATATGTGTGGTCTGCCTCGCCATTGTTCATTCAAGGGCTATGACTTATTGATGATTCATAATTTCATACCATGCCAGCAAATTGTGAGCACTGTAACAAAGGTGTCACCTCTATACTGTTTCTGTCAGCCTGTATTTATGTGCATCAAAATAACAGTGTGCGTACTAATACATAGCAATTTAAATCTTTACCTTACTTTTCCATTTGAAATCTATGCCCTTTGCCCAACCATCATTGCAAGCTCTAGTTTTATCTAAGACAATCTGGAACCCTTCTCCCTTGTTTATTGTTTGGCTTTTTACAGAATTTGGGGACCTAATCCCAACTTTGGACATTGCACAGCAAAAAAATAGTAGTTTTATGATGGAACAAACATTGGAATGAGGGAAACTTTGCAATACATACACTTCCTATGATAGCTTAGCATTATGATATAGGCATATCCCAGCAAAAATGTCTTTAATGGTTTTGTACAGTTACATGCTATAGTTGTTAAGGAATTTAGAACCTGTTTGTGTTGCTTATGTGTATATGTATATTACTTGCAAAAATAAGATGAACTTGTTAAAATAACAAATAAAACTAGGAATCTTCATGACTAATAAATGCCAGCAGCCAATGTTGTTTTGTTTAGACTTTCGAGCAATCTTCTTCCTTTGAATTAAAGATTTATGCTTCTTTTACCATGAAATGATCTGACACATTGTAATTGTTCTATTGTTATGCTATGTACACGAGTTGAGCTTAACATACTAGTTGATGATATTTGATCCATTTATATTTTGACAGTGGTGTTGATCGTTTTAAGCGACAATTTGCTCATCTTGAAGAGCACTACGGTAAGGGTGAAAGAAGCACTCCACTTGGGCGGCAACATGCATCCTTGCCCAGGTATGTTCAACAAAACAAGGAAAAAGAAAATGAACCATAGAGATCGTCTATCAGGAAATATGTGCCAGCAGTATAACATTTTCTTTTAATTTATTCCATGAAGTAGTGGCTTCTGACTTGTCACTATTTGCAAGTTCATTTCATTAAAGCGTGCCTTGTAATCTGCTCATTTCCTAGGGAGAGGGTGGGCGCAAATAAAGATGAGATTCCTGATCAAAATAATGACTTCGAAAAGCGAAATGCGGATTCTGTTGCTAATACACTTCAAAGCCCTAGAAAGTCACAGCAGGGTGAGAGATCAGATCATTCATCAGTTACAGATGGCATAAACAGGACAATTTTCAGTGCTCGTAGCTTGTTGAAGAGTGCAAGCATCAGCGCTTCCAAGTGCGTAGTTGTCAAAGGAAGGAAGGATGCAGAAGTAAGTACATGTTGGTATATCTTCCTTTAGTCTATTTCTTAATCCTTGTTTCATTTACGGCAAAAAACTGATCTTGTATTTGGTGGAACTATTAAGTCTGTTCTCACTGATGGCTGATTCAGTCTGTTTAGAATTCTCTCTCTGGGCTAGCTATTCTTCGAGATAGACAAGGAGACAAACAACACATGGACTAGTGGCAGTTTGTTGTATTCCATTAGGGGCAGCTTGTTTTGTGTTCCATGAGGGTTTGATATTTCTGACACAAGAACTAATGGACTAGTGAATTTTTCTTAGCCAACTGCTAGGAGAGAGACAAAAAAGAAAAAGAAAAATGATGAGCAATTCATAAAAATTGTTCTGTTATACAAGCAAAGCTCAATTGCTTCATGCTTTCCACCCAGTTCCATGTTCTTGACAATTTAACTGTTCTATTCTATTATTTTCTAACTTTTTAAGCAGTATCTATTACTTTCTGTCAAAGTAGTACCATGCATTAGCGGTTGACGTCGTATGCCCACTATGAGGTGGTTAAACTCGTCTGTTATTTTAGTTCAAACATCTGTCAACAGCCTTACAAGTCAACTTAGAATTTGGCCCCTTTGACTTCATGGATTGCAGTGAAGAGCATGAAAGTAGACTTACCTGAGCTTCAGAGTTAATTGCTAATACATAAATTTCTATCGATAAAGAGAAACAAATACTACATAGCTGTGGTTAGCTTTTTACTTTTTAAATCATGAGTAAATATGGACTTTGGTAAACTGTTTCAGGAGGAACCAATTTCCGAGAACACAGAGGAGGCAGCTGATGGCTTGTCCCAGAGACTAGTTAACTTACATACCTAACGGCAGCAAAGTCGTGACAATACATGATAAGTGCAAGAAAGGATTAGTTACAGATTAGGAGGTAATTCCCGAACTCCCAAGTTTCAGTTTAAATTTGTTAAGATTACCAAACACGCCATTATCTTCACTTCCTTTGCTAACAGGGATGAATCAGTTGTTAATTGTGATCTGGGATTGCATCGGTTAGATCGTGTATGTTCTTTTGTCAACTATACTGTATGTTCAAATTGTTGTGAGGGCCTGCCTCCTTCTGTATTTGGAATTTTGAGGGACAAGTTTCTTTCAGTAGGTGAATTTCATGAGAGTTTATTATTCCTACTTTTTGTTCATCAAAGGTTGTTAAATTGTTAATTAATCTCATTTATTTATATATTTTCTGATCTAAATAGTCCATGGAGAAGAAACATCACCATGCTGACTCGCAGATTGCCATAGTGATTTTCAAGTTATCATGGTTAATGTTATGACCCGGCCAATTGGGCCTTAAACCCATCCCACAGGCCCACAGAGCCCAACAAAAAAAAAATGAGGAAGACTCCCATAGGCGTCTTTTTCTCCCGACCGGCTCCCAATCGGAGTCAGAGGAGTCAAACTCCTCCTCTCTGGCTCTATTTAAAGGGAAGATCCCTTCTCCCTTTTTCCTACGAAGAAAATCGAAGCCAAACGGCTAGAATCGTCGGAAATTGCTTGCAAAAGTCTGTCACTGTGCTCGTTCAAATTTTTGTCGGAGACGTCACCGGAGCTCGAGGTAAGTTTCAGCTTCTCTTCCTCTTTTCTCTCCTTTCTCTCTCGTGTTGTTGTACACGATCGCTGGCGACCGGAGTCGTCGGATTTTATTGGGAAAAATATCCTCTGTTTCAGCTCCTCTTCTCCTTGGTTTTCCGGCATCGGTGGTTACTGCCGATCATCGGTTTGGCTTCTTCCGAACTGCACCATCGTAGCCCCTCCTGCCGTCGGCTATCATCGCATCGGCCGCGGCCTTTGATCGATCGAACAAGGGAGGAATCACATGGCCCTTGTTTTTGTCCAAAAGAACCACGGGAAGAAGAAGAAGAAGAAAGAAAAGAAAAAAAAAGAAAAGAAAAAAAAGAAGAAAAGAAAAATAAAGAAAAATAAAGAGAGATATTTTCTCTCTCTGCTTTCATTCTCTAGAATTTTTTCTTTCTAAAATTATTTTTCTCTCTCTTGATTGATTTCTCTCTAAAAAGATTAGTCAATGAAAAAAAAAATTTTAATATTTTTGATCTGATTCTAATAAAGAATCTTGATCCATGATGGTCAGATAGTGTGTTGAAACTCGTCTTGATCAGATCGGATATTTCTCAATTTGATCATCTGGAATTTCGATTTAACTATGATTTGATTAAATTATTTTGATCACACCAATCGAGATGTTGGACTATGGCATTTGATTAATTTGGATTGTACCTCATGAATTCTCTCTCCTCAGATTTTCTCTCTCTACTTGATTGATGAATCCAATAAAAAAATCTCGATCCTATCACTTTGAAAATTCGATTTAATCTGATAGTCAAACTTTGGATCGTTTATGTCCTAATTAGATTTTGATCAGATAAAATTAGATCATCGGACCCAATCTAAATCGTTGAATATGGTATTCGTATCCTTTCTAATTATTGAAATTGATACTATATAGAATTGTGGATGTTTAATCATGGGATATCACGATATGATCTATGAACAAAATTTTTGAAAAAAAATTTATAGAATTATATAGATTTATTGGAATACATTCGAGATAAGTAATGTTTCACTTTTTTTAGATTTATCGATAAATTATAACATATTTTTTTGACATGATTTGTGAAACGATGTATGAAGTGGATGAATGATATTTTGTTATGAAAAATATCCTATTTTAAAATATTATGATGAAGCATGATTGAATATTTTGATTTCGTTATGCATTATGTCGATTGATTTCGATATCACATGATTATATATTTTTTTATTGAATTAGAAACATGATTTATAAAGAATTCTGATAAGAACAATATGAATTGACAACCTGACTATGTAAATGATTCCGTCAATGGGGGCATATACATTGGCAAATAATTTGTCCTGAAGATTTATGTCGCTAGCGAGACCAGTGATATGTCGTCAGTGAGACCAGCGATAAATCGCCAGCGAGACCAGCAGTTCCGAAGGACTTTACTGTCAGATGATTCACAGCTCACTGTAAGAAGATACACGATATTATGATCCTACCACAGAAAAAATATGATCATAGCTCATGGTTGATGAAAGAAACTTAAGAATGAAAGAAATTGAAATCTCGAAAAAAAATTGAAATTTTTGAAAAAGAAATGAATTTGATATGAATTATATTGTATAATTAAAATTGATTTCAAACTGATAAACTCGATATGCTTATTTTCTATAAATAATTATTTATTATTTTATCTGATAAAAATCTACTGAGAGTGATCATTGCTTACTGGACTGTCTAGCTTATTATCTCCTATTTTTATTGTTCTCACAGATATCGAGAATTTAAGATGATGCAGGATATGAATGGAAGAATGATTAGAAGTAGAATCTTCATACTTTTATTTTAGACTGAAAGTTTTATTGAAATTAATGTAAGATGTATTGAACGTTGTTGAATTTATTGAGATATTAAAGAAAAAATTTAGATTGTTATATTTTTGATTTAAATTATTGACTAATTTTTTCGCTGTTGCTTTATGATAGCATGATAAGATGCCTTGCATTCTTGTGAAGAGAGTTTTCTATGAGTATGCGGCGGTTGTCATGACCTTCGGTTCACAATCTTGAGTCGGAGGTGTGATAATTAAAGTGGTATCATAGCATTAGTAGATGAATTAAGATGTGTAGAATTAAATATAGAATAAGTGTCAGTGGATAGACACTAGGGACATTATGGTGTAGATCTTTGATGATTATAGTAGAAGAAATCTTTATGATTTTTGCTTAAACATTGACATTATGTATGAAAAGACCACAAGAGAATTATGACATATAGAGCTTGAAATATGATGGATGATCTAGGGATTATGATATGATGAGTTAGGTTTTGATCGAAAGTAATTACAAAAGGATTGACATGAAATTTTATTGTGCATTGTGGTTATTAATTTGATCATTGATTTTTCAAGTGAATCGTAAGCTCAAATTTGATATGAAAATAATATTATGATATTACTTCTAGTTGAGAAGTTGACTATTATTGGCAAGATAAAGATTTGATGATAAAATGCTGTTTCAGGATGGACTAAGAAAGTCTTTTATGATGCTTGATTAGAATATTTATCGAAATTAAACTTGATATGTGGATCATGTATAAAATGGCATATTAGGATGCATATTTGAAAATATTGCAAAGAAGTCTATTTCTTATTGTTGAGATTGTTAATTAAAGATTACTATCTTTAGATTAAGATAAAAGATCCGATTTATATTTATCGAGATTATGAGATCTATGTGAATTTATAATTTAAAATTTTAGATTTAGGAATTGATATGGAGTTCTTTTGCCTTTGTTAACGAGACCCCTGATTGAATCTATTATTAAATGGAGATTTGATTTTTTTGAGGCTTGTATGATTGTTATGAAAGGATACTTAATATATATTAAGTATCTTGATGATAGAAACTTTAAAAAAGATAATGATTTGAAATTCTTATATGTTCTAATTGTGTCCTAACTTAGTGGAGCATTGAAAGATTTTTTTTTATTGATTTCACTTATACAATTTTAATTTAAAATTATCTAATTAAATTAATATGAGAATTAAGATTTGATTCATATTAATTATAGTAGACCTATATGGTGGTTTTGAATGTGATATTGGACTCAAGGGTTAATCAAGATTATTGTATACCAGCAAAAATAGGAATGAGAATAGGAAGTTAATCTTTGGCTTCAATTTGAAATTTGAAATCGTAGATCTTTTCCATTGATAAAAAAAATAATTTGATCAAAAAAAAATTTTTAGTGAACCTAAGAAATTTTGATTGTTAGAATAGAGTGCACAGTGGAAGCATGGTGATCTAGATTTTTTGAGTAAATTAAGAATGTTGACTCTTTAAGTTAAAAAATTCTGATAGATGATATGATTTGATACCAAAAATTTATTGATATTAAAAAAATAATATTTTTAAAATTTTGAATTATTTTAGATATCCTAATGCGATTTTCAAAAGTAGCGCTTCCATCTACTATGCTAAGAAAATATTTAGCATCCTAATTCTAGAATGAGTGGATCTTTGATTTTTGATTTTAAATTTAAAATATTTAGAGATAATTTTTTTTATCTTAAAATTAAATTTTATAATTCTCTATTTATTAGAAAGAATTTGAGATTGTTTATCGAACATTGATTTTGATCTTAAATTATTATACTCAAATATTTATCTCTAGATAGTATAATAAAATTTGAAGTTTGAATTCTTTTGATCATTATTATTCCTCTGACTGATTGGAAAAGATTGAGGTTATCTATTGATATTGATGATTATTCTACAAAAGATGGATTGAAGTTATTCATAATTTAATCTTATAATAAATTGATTAATTAAGAGTAGTTAATATTTAGATAAAGAAAATTGATATACTTACTTAGAATAGAGACATTGATTTCGATTGTAAGGAAAAAAAAGGTTTTGATTTAGATCAACTTTTGAGTTATTAATTTTCCTTATGAAATGACTTAATGATAAAAATTACTTCAAAAATTAGAATATTTAAGAGTTTGAGGGCTTGAGTAAGAAAATTTCGATGACTAAAAAATAGTGATTTTGATTCTAATCAACATTGGTAATATTGATCTTTTCTTTATGAAATGATTTAATGATGAAGTTGCATAGAAAATTAAAATATCAAAAGTTTGAGGATAAGATTAAAATAATGAATCTCCAACCTTTGGAAGTACAACTGAGAGAAAATATTTTCAAATTTCGATTGATTAGAATGTCATCATATGATTCACATAACTATATTTTTCTATCTTATGATGGGTTGATTTATTAAGAGCAGTTAGTATTTTGATAAAAAAATAAAATTTTTATTCATAAATTAAGATATTAATTTTTTTTCTTTTTATAAGAGATAGGTTTGATTTTGATCTAAGCATAAGGTATTGAACATTATTTTTATAGAAAATAAGATCATGATTTTGAAATCTTAAAAAAATTGAAAATCTTTAACATATTGATTTTGATGATAAAAAATGAATGGTTCTGATTTAAATTGACACTGGACATACTGACTTTTTTCTTATAAAATGATTCAAGAATAGATTTGGACTAAGAATTAGAATATTGAAATATTTGTGGATGAGATTTTAACCATAAATCTCAAGTAAAAATTTTTGAAGACTTAAGCAAGAAAAAAATTTCGAGAACAAAATTTCTTTTAGAGGGAAAGAATGTTATAACCCTGCCAATTGGGCCTTAAACCCATCCAAGAGGCCCACAAAGCCCAACAAAAAAAAATGAGGAAGGCTTCCTACGGGAGTCTTGTTCTCTCTACTGGCTCTTAATCGGAGTCGGAAACCTCATCGGGGAGGAGTCAAAATCCTCCCCTCCGGCTCTATTTAAAAGGGAGACCTCTTCTCCCTTTTTTCCATGAAGAAAATCGGAGCCAAACAGTGAGCATCGTCGGAAATCGCTCGCAAAAGTCCGTCACTGTGCTCACCCAAATTCTCATCGGAGACATTATCGGAGCTCGAGGTAAGCCCCAGCTTCTCTCCCTCTCTTCTCTCCCTTCCCTCCCATACTGGTGTGCACGATCACTGGTGACCGGAGTCACCGGATTTTGTTAGAAAAAATATCTTCTGTTTCAACCCCTCTTCTCCTTGGTTTTTCGGCATTGGTGGTCACCGCCGACCGTCGATTTGGCTTCTTCCAAACTGTACCATTGCAGCCCCTCCTACCGTCGGCCACCACTGCATCGGTCGTGGCTTTTGATCGATCGAACAAGGGAGGGACCACACGGTCCCTGTTTTTGCCCAAAAGAACCATGAGAAGAAGAAGAAAGAAAAGAAAAGAAAAGAAAAAGAAAAGAAAAGAAAGAAAAAGAAAAGAAAAAAAAGAAAAGAAAAGAAAAAAAAACAAAGAGAGAGACTTTCTCTCTTTCATCTTCTTTTCTCTTTCTCTCTAGTCTCTCTCTCCACTTTCTCTCTCTAAAATTATTTCTCTCTAAAAAGATTAGTCAATGAAAGAATTTTTTTAAATATTTTTTATCCTGATTCTAATGAAGAATCTTGATCCATGATTGTCGGACAGCGTGCTGGTACTCATCTTGATCAAATCGGATATTTCTCAATTTGATCATCCATGATTTCGATTTAACCATGACTTGATTAGATTATTTTGATCACACCAATCGAGATGTTGGACTATGATATCTGATTAATTTGGATTGTACCTCATGAATTTTCTCTCTAATTTTATTTCTCTACTTGGTTGAAGAATCCAATAAAGAAATCTCGATCCTATCACTTTGAAAATTCAATTTGATCTGATAATCAAACTTTGGATCGTTTATGCCCTAATTAGATTTTGACCAGATAAAATTAGATGATCGAACCCAATCTAAACTGTTGAATATGGTATTCGTATCCTTTCTAATTATTGAAATTGATATTGTATAGGATTGTAGATGTTTAATCATGGGATATCGTAATATGATCTATGAAAAGAATTTTTGGAAGAAAATTTATAGAATTATTTGGATTTATTAGAATGCATTCGAGGTAAGTAATGTTTCACTTTTTTTAGATGTATCGATAAATTATAAAATATTTTTCTGATATGATTTATGAAACGATGCATGAATTGGATGAATGATATTTTGTTATGAAAAATATCCTATTTTGAAATGTTATAATGAAGCATGATTGAATATTTTGATTTTGTTATGCATTATGTCGATTGATTTCGATACCACATGATTATATATTTTTTTATTGAATTAAAAATATGATTTATAAAGAATTCTGATAAGAATAACATGAATTGACAATCTGACTATGTAAAGGACCCCGCCAATGGGGCATATACGTTGACAAATGATTTGTCCTGAAAATTTATGTCACCAATGAGACCAGCGACATATCGCCAGTGAAACCAGCGACAAACTGACAGTGAGACCAGCGGTTCCGAAAGATTTTGCTGTCAGATGATTCGCAGCTCACCGCAAGAAGATACGCGGTATTATGACCCTACCACAGAAAAAATATGGTCATAGCTCATGGTTGATGAAAGAAACTTAAGAATGAAAGAAATTGAAATCTTGAAAGAAACTTGAATTTTTGAAAAAGAAATGAATTTGGTATGAATTATATTGTATAATTGAAATTGATTTTAAATTGATAAACTCGATATGTTTATTTTTTATAAATGATTATTTACTATTTTGTCTGATAAAAATCTATTGAGAGTGATCATTGTTTACTATGTTGTTTAGCTCATTATCTCCTATTTTTACTGTTTTTATATATGTCGAGAATTTAAGATGATGCATGATATGAATGGAAGAATGATTAAAAGCAGAATCTCTATGTTTTTATTTTAGACTGAAAATCTCATTGAAATTAATGTAAGATGCATTGAACATTGTTGAATTTATTGAGATATTAAAGAAGAAATTTAGATTGTTATATTTTTGATTTAAATTATTGACTAATTTTTTCGCTGTTGCTTTATGATAGCATGATAAGATGCCTTGCATGCTTGTGGAGAGAGTTTCCTATGAATATGCAGCAGTTGCCATGACGTTCGGCTCACAATCTTGGATCAGAGGTGTGGCAGTTAAAATAGTTAGAGCATGATAATGTCAAACCTTCGAGGCCTTCCTCTAATGTTTACTATTTATTTGGATGGTCTCGATATTTATTTTTTTTAGAAATAAAAAAAAAATTAAAACATGTGTCTCGCATGCTGGACTCAATTATATAATTATAGCAAGTAGGGCCCTCTTATATAGCTCTCGAATACAAAATCCAAACAAAGGTGTGTATCTTTCTGCATTGGCAATGCAAACTTGTACCTTCACAACACATGCAAAGCAATCTAGTTCTTCAAAACCTATAACCACAACGCATAAGATACCTACCGTCCAGAAATTCATGCTATAACATTAGAGTTTCAGTCGAATACCCTTCCCATCAACTTGTACCGTTGTTATATAAATAATAAGTGAAATTTCTTCCTTTTCTTCATGCTGCATGTCATATGAACTTTTGTGCTTATGATTTCAGCATCTGATATTATTTACAACAATGATTTTTCATATTCAGTATGTCCTTTCCACAATACTGCCATGGCCAGTCCCACACTTGGATCAGAAAGGTGCAGGATTGACTAGCCAGTGATAAAACATATATCAAAATCTATGAAATGGATCCAAATTTATGGTTTTACCATGTTGTTAAGCCATTAATCGTGTATCCAAGCAAACTATCGTCCAAATTCAAACTTATCAAGCAAGTATACGAGATCTCAAAGAGCATTACATCTTTGTTCGCCCGGAATGTGTAGATCTGTGAATCCAAAGTTTTGATATTGATCTCAATGGTAGGTTCCGAACTTTTGCCAGTTGATTGGCTCGAACTGGTACCCTCATTGAGAGTTTCATCTGCCATCTTGCTTCATATAAAAGGCAAATTAACACGAGATGTCACAGATAGAAACAGATCACATGCATCGTAGGCACAAACCAACTGCATTAACACATCTCCATGATCAGTTTCTTTCACATAATGCACTGAAAACAAAAGAAACATTTCACGATATTCCAGTATGGTTGAGATAAACTGATTATGCAATTGAAAAACATGAATGATCCAAAGGAACCAACGAGACAATGAATTAACCGAAAAGGGTTCCGTACAGCCGAAGCTTGTTATAGAAACAAAGAAGACCATCATGGCGGCGGCGGCGGCAGGATTAGCGATGTGGTGGTAGTAGTGATCAAAAAAGTACCATTGATGTGATAGTTGTGATTATAACAATTTTTACAGTCACATCAGCGATATTCTGAGTAGATCTTGAGTATTTAGGTACGATAAAAAAACTCAAATAATATTTTTTTATTAATTTTTTTGGATAAAATTTTAAATCCTCGGTGATGATGGTGGTGAAGACCCAATAGGCAATTTGTGTTTAAAATCTAGAAGAAATTCCCTCTTTAAAAGGCTATTTGATTGGATCTGCCGGTATCCAGAGGGTGTCTCTTCTATAACTGTGAGATGGAAAAGCATTCTAAAATACTTCCTTATTGCTAGGCTGAAATAAACGTTCCCCCCGCCCCCCCCCCCCTTATTTCCCTATTGCAAGGGATGATAGGACAAGGCCTGACCTCCTTGAGCTATCCATACGTCGTGTTTGGAGTTTTCTTGCACTCATTGTGTTACTAATTAGGCCGAGCGTGCACTTCCCAAAAACAGAATTACTATGAATAATGCAGTGACGAAAATTGCATTACATGAGGCATCGGAGTTGCATTAACTAACGGAAATCCATATGTCAGATTAAGATAACAAGCATTGTTGCCAACTTAGTTGAACCAAATACCAGCGAATGAATAGACTATATTACATTTTTTCACTAAGAAAGAAACATCACATTTGTGCCTTATGCTTACAAGCACAAGTGGTTCCATGCACCTTAGCATGTTGTTTGTATTTCTCATGGCGTAATTTATCTATTCATAACAATTCTTGGACCATCAAGTACTTGTTATCCAGGGGTGGGATATCAATTCCACTATGTTCTTTCTAGAAATGAAAATGCTGTCCCCCCAATACTCGTAATTCATAACCCTAAGGATAAGATGCTACGGTGATAGTCCACATCATCATGTTCGATAATGTTATTAGTCACATTCAATTATTAATTTGGTTATTTCTTCATCCGGAAATATTGGTGTTTCCTACTCTTGCTCCACCCCCCACCCAAATGCATGCTAGCCTTGTATTGGCAGAAGCTCTAATAAAAGAGCCTGTCATTCAAGGGTTTTGCTTATCATCTTTTCTCACGAAGATGCTGCCATCTGCCTCTCCTACTCCAGGATTCAAAAAGAGCAATCCCAAACCCTAACTGAACCCCCCGCCCTCCCTTTCTCACCCCAAATACCCTCGTCATTGCTGTCTTTCGTTGATCTTTGCCTTGGATGAAGATTGTGACACAACAGGACCCCAGTGAGCGCCTCCAAACCCTCTACATTTCGTTCCAGTGGTATGGATTCATGTTTTCCTCCTTCCGATCGGTTGTTTGATCTCTTCTTCTTTACTCACTTTCCTTGTTTATAGAGCTCTTTCATATTCTTTCGATTTTCATAGGAGCATATACCTGTTTGGGCTTAATGCATTTAAGATGGCTTATTTCTTGAAAAATCTTAGGTGTATTTGTAGATTTCTTATGATTTGAGGCTAGTTTTCTTAATGAGATGTGGTAGCGGTAGTGAGTCTGGCTCATGCTCAGAGTGTAACATTGTGCATTTTAGCAATATGGATCGGCCATTTTAGTTGTTCATGGTTTGGTTGGGTATAAGGAGAAGGGAGGTTTACATGATTTGAGATTTTGGGTATATACAAAAGAGTTTGGGTTAGCTTTGGATCGGAAATTATAAAACCTAGGCCTTACCCTGATTTCCAATCAGACCTAATTTTCGATCGATTCACGAATCTTCAAACATAGTTTAGAATGGATCTAATTTGGTCAGGATCGGGTCAGGCCATGGGTTGATCCAGCCCCTTTGCAGCCCACTAGCTGATCTTCTCGAAGAAATCCAATCCGGCCCCATGCTCTCCTACCTTCGTTGCCCCCTCTTCTGCACGAGTAGTCGCGTTGGTGCCCGTCGCTCCAAGGTCTCCTTGCCGGCGTAGAGAGAGGTCGAAAGAGGCTGAAGCGGAAGCGAGTACAGCTTTCGCGAAAAGAGAAACGCTGAGTGCCACCCAAGTTTATTTCACTCTCTACATTAGGGGAGTTTCCAGAGGTGCGCTTTGCTATGCCCTAACGTTATCCACTTCAATTCTCCCTCAAATCCTTTTTTCGTTGTTTAACAGAAGAACGTAGTGTACTGCGTTGCAGATTTCCTCTATGAATTTGGATTTCTTTGGTGTCTCCATTGAGAAACCCTCTAGGATTGAGGAAGCTATTCCGACTTATTGTTTTTTTGTTTTGTGTGTGTGTTTTCTTATCGAGCTTCTTGATTCCGAGTTGCTTTCATGAAGCAATGTTGTGTGTCTTTTCTGAGATGCTTCAAACATGTTCGTTTTTGTTTGTTTCTTTAAATTGTAGAGAGTCAGATGCATACCTTCATTTTCTTTTCTTTCTTTTTTTTTTTTTCCTCATTAGAAATTATTTTATCTCATCAGGTGCCTGTGAAGATGATAATGATCGATTCCGAGTTAATATATGCAATCTAGTGTCTGTGATTCATACCCTAGAACTGTTGCCACGAATGATGTTTTTATAAAGGGAAATGGCTCGTCTCAACATTTACCTTGTCCGAGTCCTTTCTTCTTGCTGGCAAGATCACAATGGATTAAGCTATCCCAAGAAAATTTACTACCATGAATATTAATCATAATAATGCGAGGGAGCATTGAAAGTTTCTCATATTATGTAATCTACAGTATTCTAGACAAGCTTTTTATCTTAATTGTCTGCTTGTTATCAGGGTTTTTGTGGAAATCTATTGGAAGCAGAAGGAGATACATGGTAGTTGTTAAAGTTCTGGATAAACTCCAGCACAGCCCTGTCTGAATATTAGAAAGGTTGATGTTTTTTTTAGTAGCTCAGTAGAGAGGTTGATTGAGAGAATGCGGAAATGCCATTTTCTAAAATTATTTGTCACTAGGTAGGGCATGCTTGTAGTATCTCCTGTATGTAAAATCTTAGAAGAGGATGTACCTTACGGTCATTCAAAGGAATTGTTGAAAGGAAGAATGAGTTCAGGAGTTTAATAAACTTTGCACGTATATGGAATTTCTCTGTATTCTAACTCTACTGATATGAGCTGAAGGCAGTTTTGACACATTTTTGAAAACTGGTGTTAAAAAAGAGAAAAAAGTGAAGAAAACAAAGCTGAGAGGTGAAGCGCAAAGATAGAACAGAATGGGATTACTAACTTTGAATTTGTGTATACACATCTGTCAGTTATGTGTTAGCCAAACATATCTCCTAATCTTCAATTATATTGCTCTTTTGAAAGCATATGCCAGTGTCTCCGCTTCTCATTAAGCAAACTAGACTAAAATCATAAGGAATTCGCAAATGTATCTGAGATTTTTAAAGAAACCAGCCATTTTAAATCCATTAAAGCCCATAAAGATATATGTTTCTACAAAAGCAGAAAGAATACAAGCGAGTTCTGGATACAAAGAAACTGAGCAGAGAAGAGGAGATCAAACAGACGATTGGATGGAGGAACACAGGAATGCACACCACCGGAATGAAGTGGAGAGTGTGTGTGATTTTAATCAAGTTTTGTTGATGAGAAGTTACAGCAGAAATGCCTACTGTTGTTTATTAGAGTTTTATGCTATGTGATTTGGTGATGTGAGCTAAGTGCCTTTTTCTTTTTCTCTTTTCTTCGATGTGTTTGTAATTGTGTGATCATGACCTGAATTATTTGACATTTTGCTTCTTGTTTGTTTTATCTTTAGTAAATGATCATTGGATGAGGGTTCTTGAGATATAGGCAATGTGTGCCTTTCTAGTCCGAGTAGATCTCTGTGATCTTTTCACAAGATTATTGTCAAGTGTGGACATTGTCTTAATGGAATCTTGATTGTCTAGCTACTTTTATGCGTTAATTCTTATCTCCTTTTCTTTTAAAAATTTGTCTTTCTCATCACCTTTTCTTCCTTTTTTGTTTCTCCTTCTATATCTGCTACTGCAAATGTAAACTAATGTATATTATATCTTTGAGTTGGATATTTCATTCTATGTTCATTGCATGTTATCCATTTCGTGCGTTTGTGCATATAAAGATGTGGACACAGTTGTCCTTTAATGGATCTACATGTGGATAGCTTCTTGTGGTGTATTCTTTTATGTAGTTGTATTATATGCCATGTTGAATACTATTCTGAGTTTCTTCAGTTCCTTTCTTGCCACTGTAATTAAGTTGTTATCAGGGAACTCCTTTGTTCCGTGTGATTATCATAAACTATTTACTAGCGGGACTTCTCTCACTCTTATCAAATCAGCAAACCATCTAATTGATAACTTTTTTTCTCTTTTCTGTGCTTGTCCAAAAGAAAAAAACTCTTTTTTATTCTACCTGAGCAAATTTGATGACTATCAGTAGATCAAAAATGATCGGTTGAACTTCAATCAAAGTAAATCAATAGTTTTAGATATCCTTTGACTTCAAATTCCGGTGCATGTTAATTCATTGGAAATGTCATTGCAACCAAATGTGCCATCATGCATGACATTGATCAACTGCATTTGGCACTTTGATCAAGTTGTTCTCAGAATCACTTCCATACCTCATTTTCAGATGTAATTCTTTTTGAAAATGCAAAAATATATAACTTGTGGGATTATATTTTCCTGTCTTAAATATTCCATATCCTTAGGCTAATAACATGGTGCCATGGCTTGCCGCCTAGGGTCTTGCACAGTTTTGTTCATGGAAGCACAGTTGAGATTAGCTCATGTATTGGAGACGAAGTGAATGAGTACATCATCTGAAATAGAACTTTTTTTTAGCTGTTGGATATATGAAAACTCCAAATAGAACTGTTTGTTTGATGGGAGAAAATTCTTTATCTCATCATCATATAAGAAAAAAAACATTGTTCCTTTTGCTATTATATGTGAAAGTCTTTTTGGACAGATCCTGCCAATGGGAAGAACTTTTGATAGTTCATCCATGATCACAAATTCTACATTATCCTTTGATGAACAGATTTCCAAGATGCTACTCATACTGCTTTTATGAGCTAAGGTAAGTCAATTCAATAAAAAGCATAAATGCCATACTATATATTGGATGCGATACTTATGAATGGTTTAATTTAAAAACCTGTTGATAAAGCAACACTAATAAAAATATTTATTTTAAGAAGCACATAGTTTCCAAAACAAAACATTATCATGGATAAGTTTTTGATCTTTTTCTTCAGAGTAGTTAATTGTGCTGGGCTTCGTTAAATCTATGTTATCTAAAGAAAAACTTGTTAAAGGACTTGACGAACATCAATACCCAATTTTTAATATCTTGAACCTCCACTCAATCTGCTTTATGTGGGAACTAAATTAATATTATTCTTTAATGAAGTATCATTTTGGATTTGATCTAGGTATGAATGTGATGAGTTTCAAAGCAAACTGCTACACAATACTGTGATTTGAATAGCTTATCTGTAATTATGAGAAGCTGAATAATAGTATCAAGATATTGGTTCAGCACACTTCAATGATAATCTGGTGCCATCTGATAGGTTAAGGCATTAATATTCAGGGTCATGGGTCCTACTAGCAGCCTATATTGGCTGGCTTTTTCTCTTTTATTTGCTTTGCTGAAAGGATATATGGGAGATGACCTGGCTTGCGTTATACTTATATTGGGTGATTGTGTTTTACTTTGATCCTGTTGTTGTTCGGAGAATTGTATTACTTGATTACCAGTGGGTAGTCAGTTAACGAGTTGAATTAAACTGTGATCATTTCCATAGAATAGTAACTTTTGCTCCTGTTTTTATTAGCAAAATCAATGCTGGAGAAAATTATTGGTGTATTTTCTTAGCCTTCTCATTTTGCAAGTCTTGTAAAGAAGTTATAATGTTGTTTTGTTGGTTTGTCTGGTTAATTTCCTATATAAGTTGCAAATATTTTTAAATCTAATTTAAAATTTTAGATTGTAATTAGAGGGTTGCCCTTGGCTCAACAGTAAATTTGCTCCATCATGACCTGGTTGTCACAGTTCGAAACATGGAAATCACCTCTCCACAAGTAGGGGCAAGGCTGTGTAAATGTGACCCTCCCTAGACCCTGCAGTGGCGGAAGCCTTATATGCTGGGGAGTCCTTTTTAATGGGTTTTCTCAACTTATCCAAGATGGCATGATATGATTGAGGTGGATTTTGCTAAGGGTTGGTCATAGATTGTTGATGTTGGAGGTAAAATGCTGGAACTGTATGTGATTTGAGTAGGGAAGGAGTTGGCTAATATACCTATGGTTTTTCTTGATTCTCTTTTTTCTTGATGTGACCGGATTTTTTTTTATGCTTTTGCTGTTTTTAAAATGGCGTAATTTGAATTTGATCCTTTGTGAATGAAAATGAAATACATGCTGCACTTTGTTTGAGTCCATTTGAATGTTACAGATTTTCTTTATTATGTGAAGAGTTAAATGATCTTAACTAATTGAATGAGTATTGTTTTGAGTAATTTAATTTTGATCTTCATGTATTGGCAGAGAATTCATGCATAAAAACCGCTTACAAGAGTATGCTCAAAGGTCATCCATACCCTTGCCACTGTATCAGACGGTTAATGAAGGGTATCCACATGCACCACAATTCAGATCTACTGTTATGGTAGATGGAGCAACATTCGTTTCATCTTGTACATTTTCTCATCGAAAAGAAGCAGAGCAAGATGTGGCAAAACTTGCTCTTGAAGGCATATCTAGGAAGATAAAGGACGAAGGCATCTCCCTAATTCATGCAGTATGTTGCATCTATCTAATCGTGGTCTCATTTAGATTTGCTGTTGCAACATTTTAATGTATGTATTGTGTTGTTTGTGTATGTCCATACTCCACATATTGGTACCAGTGGCCTTGCAGTTTAAGTTATTTGTTTCTTAATGTCTTGATACTTGAAAAGAAAACAAAAGAAACTTTAAAAAAAAAAAAGTAGAAATGCTAAACTATTATATTGAGACATTTGACCTTTTATTCTTTTAATTCTACGATCATGAACTATAGAAAATTATGAAACATGTTCTTCTGTATTAGTGATTGTTCTGTTAAGTCTTGCATTTGTTTATGAATTCACGATGTTGCTCATAACGCAAAATAAGGTTAGGTACACACACACACACACACACATATATATATATATATATGTGTACATATACATATATCTAGATAAATTGAAGATTACCCAGAAGAAAGCATGAAATCATGGAATTTAAATCATAACCATAGTGCTTGGTTTGATATTTTCAGATTAATCGATCATTAAAAAAATGATGCAGTAGATGTCATATGACTTGCCTGTCAACCTCATGTGCTAACTAAAGTTTAAGATTAATCGCTCATAGAATGATGAGGCAAATAATGCTGTACCATTCATTTACTTTTGATATATATTTCATAAGTAATCAGACCGCATGACTTTCACTTTGACTTGTTGCGTGCAACTACGATGTAAGAATTTATGCACATGTATGCATTCACAAGTTCACATATGGAAGTAAGATGAACTATGATATCTTATTTCCAGCATTGTATTCGTTACAAATGGGAGTAAATGAGTAATTATGCAGGTCAATTTCTTACCATTGAAAGGACAAGATAAGCCACTTTATGCACTTTGTTTCCAAACTGAAAACTAAATGATATGGCTTCAGATCTGCTTGAAAGTAGCCCCGGGTAGCATAAACTTTTACTTGGAGCTTCATAATCTATTGTATGAATGTTCAATTATAACATAATGCAAGTATTTTTTTTGTTAGTATTATCTCCATCACTATTCTAAGGTGTCATACGCTGTTGTAATCATTCTTGTCGTTAATCATGAGAAATGTTTTACCCATAATGATTTTTTAAACATCACAATTTACCACCTAACCATTGTCTATGCTTGAGTCAAAAACTAAAAATCAGTTAATCAGCTGGTATGCATATATTCTAATGATTTGAGACTTATGGTTCCTTACAAACTGACTATATTACTGACTATTTTGTGCACGAGAATAATAACCACATTTTTAAAGAATTAGTTGATGATGATGGTACCGATAATGACTTTCCTTATCTATTAGTCATGAAATCATGTTTTAGTTTCTGAAGTTTTTTATAGCATAAAGTTTACTGTTTGAAAGATGATGTATATAAAAATATCTGACTTCATCTACCATTTTTCAGGATACTACATTCTGCAAGTCTATTCTTCATGAGTATGCAGCCAAGATCAATATAGAGAAGCCAATTTATACAACATTTCAATCAGAAGGGGGGCTGCTTCCTTCTTTTATATCGTCTTTGGTTTTTGATGGAAAAACTTATACGGGTGCTGCAGGAAGAAACAAGAAGGAAGCCGAGCAGATGGCTGCACGAGCTGTTATTGAGTCCATTTTAGGTTTTCTTTATTGTGCTTACTTGCTTTAGGCCTGGTTAATTTAGAGCATTTGTTAAGAAGTCATAGTGTTACTTGTAGAAGAAGCTTTTTAATCCTACATAATGATTTTGCAGCTCACTCTAATACAAGGATTCTCATGTCTCAAATTATAAAATCCAAGGGTAAGTTGTTTGCTGCAATGCAACAAAACGGTGAGTCAGGTTTATCGCAGCAGGGAAATGCAGCCTTTGGAAAGCCAGCAAGGAATGACTCTAGTATTAGTACTGTGCAAGGAAAAGAAATTCAACCTGCCCCAGAAAATGATGACTTGGTTGCTGTTGCGAATCATGAGCAATTGCTCTTGGGGCAACTTCCTGTTGCTGTAGAGGCACGTCCATTTCTTCCTGAAGCTAAGAAACATAAAGAAGAATATCCATGTGAACAAAGTTCTGGACCAATTGGAAATGGCACATCACTGCCAAGTCTTGCACAAGAAAAAGAAATTCAGCCTGCCCCAGCAAATGATGACTTAGTGGGTGTTGCAAATCATGAGCAATTGCTGTCAGGGCAACTTCCTGCTGCTGCAGAGGCACATCCATTTCTTCCTGAAGCTAACAAACCTGGAGAAGAATACCCATGTGAACAAAGTTTTGGACCACTTGGAAATGGCACATCACTGACAAATCTTGCACAAGACCACCTGCCTTCAGAATCACCAAGTAGGGTGCTTGAGTCACCTAATGAGTCTTATCATGCACAACAAAACCAAGTAGATGATCTCGCTGGGCCATCTATGCAATCCAGTGATGCTCAACATGAAGTTCCTAATAGCTGGAGAAAGCGCTCGAAGAAGAAACATAAGGGGGGACGTCAACGCAAGAAAGCGCGAACTGAACAGTACGGATTCTATTATCTATTCTTGCATATGTAGCGTTATTTGTTTCTTTTTATACTGTGCTGCATGATTCAGATTTCTATGGTCTTTGGTTGAACTTTAGTTCTTAACCAGACATGTTTAGTAGGTTATTACACAGTCCAAACAAGATAATCTACTTATACTATTCAAAAATTTTATAACATAACCATGGGAAAAAATCCACTCTTGGTAGAGTTCTTGTTCTCCTTTCACTGGTTCCTTTTTAGAAATGTTTCAGTGCTTTATTTCATGTTTTATGAACAAAAGTTACGGAAGAACAAATAATTTGTCTTAATGAGCAGGTATGATATATTATGATGCTTTAACTTGTTAGTTTTCACTTCAGCAATTTAAGTTTACTATGGGACAACGTGGCTGATTCATGTCAGACACCAGTTAAAATTATTTTTTTACAGAGAGATGTAACAGTAGCATATCATTGTCTATTGCAAGTCATGTTTCGCTCATAGCTTGAATTTCAGACCAAGTGTGTTGAAAGAATGATAAAACAAGTCATAAGGGATTAAAGGTAATAAACTTGGGGAATTGACGAGAAAGCAGCTTCATTCTAAGTAATCTGTTCTTTTTAGGTGTGTGCATGATTGGTTTAAGAATGCTGAATTTCTAATGTATGCAACATCCACTAGCACCTTCTTCATGATGGAAGAAAGGTGGGTCATCGAATCTGTATAAGATGTTGTTACATAAGAAATGACTCCTTTTTTTTTTGGTGCAAGTTAGCGCTCACACCACGCTAGTGTGAGTACATCCCAAAAGATCAGAAAACAAAGTATCTTGTAGGGCATTCGGACATGTCTGATCCTGTCAAGTCTAGTCATTGGTATGGTTAGCCATGTAAAAAGCAATCCAATCGATGGTGCTATTTGCCTTCTAGAAAGCATGCTAAATAGACACCACAACGAAGTTATGGGGGAAGTCTATATGTCACGAAGAAGCGGATGGGCCTCCAACTACTCCATGTGGTCTCGGATCCAACTGATAACGATGGTAGAATTTCCTCAATAAGGATCCTTTCCGTCTGAAGCTCCTGTCTGGCACAATAATGCCTGTCCAGGCGGATTGAAGCTCAACTTTCAGGACGGAAAGCTCAAAGAAGTGTCTCCTGCCGCCAACAACCTAACGTCTGGACCTCGGATGACAAAATTAGCACCACCCCTATCCTCCTTAACGTCGTCGTTGAAGTTAACCTTGACATATTCCGATGGAGGGGGCTCTTAGGAAATGAAGAAAATCTTTCGAGTCGCTATAGGAGCAGCATGAGAGCTTCAAGAATCGAAGGCATTAAAGAGCTGATCAGTAGTATCGAAATGGTTGTACTCGCAGTCAAGCAAAAGGCTCTCTCTAGCATCCAATGCGTAGGCACCATCTCAGCTTGGAAGACCAAGCTGTTTTCGATTAGCTAGATCTGATAGGCGACATACGCCATCCTACCACCTTAGGTGCAGGTCGGTCCTTCAGTAGTATTTCGATGAATCACATCCGAGAAAAGGTCCAATCAAGGGCCACTGCTTAACTCCCACAGCTAACCATCTGCCCTCCTCTAAATCAACCTCACCCAAGGACAATGTAGGAGAGCATGCTCTATTGACTCATCCTCTAACCTACGAACTGGGCAAAAAATTGGAATCTCCATATCCCTATCCCTGAGTAGTGTATCCGTCAGAAGCCAATCCTAAACAATCTTTTAGAGAATAAGCCCCATCCTGGGATGAATAGCCACTCTCCAGATCCAAGCTGCCTCGATCTTCCTACTCGTCGCAGGTCTGCACATCTTAGATAAATCCCTCGTGGGAACCTTAGGGCAGCATGATCTGCCTTACACCCTCAAATCCTGGCTACGGTGGATGGGAATCAAGATGGTAGGGATTCGATCAGCGAGCAAGCCATCGAAGAGACAATTGATGTCTTATGCTCTCCAGCTGCTATCGTCGGCAGTAATTAGGTCATAAACATGAACCTGATTGTCCACCTCTATGTTGATGTAGGTCTGCCAACAGACGAGAGGTAAGATAGAAATTTAAGCATCCTGATTTACATTCACCGACTTTCCATCCCCAATCAGCCATCTAACTTGGGCCAGAGATACGAGGGTGCAGGCACAAATCTCCTTCCAGATGGAGCAGCTACGACCAGCCAGAACTTTGGATTCCTGACTCCATGTCCTATGCTGAGCCCTCGTCACCTTGCTCCACAAACAATCGAGCTGGATAAGGAATCTGGCAGCATGTCTAGCAATCACAGCGTCTCTTCTGACGAAAAGGGACTGAATCTTCAGGCCCCCATCCCTCACAAGCTGGCAGACCATCTCCTATGACAACAGATGGAGCCCATGACCATCGTGCCTTAAGCTCTACAGAAAGTTCTGGAACAGCTACTCCAACCTCTTGAAATAAAGCTTGGCACAACCATGTTCTCTAATAGAGATCAAAATGGAGCTCAAGGCCGATCTCACGAGTGTCGTCTTGCTTATCATCGGAAGGGCATTGACTTGCGAGCTCTTGAGACGATCCTGGACTCGCTACTCTATAGGCCTACAGTCGGCTCTCCGAAAATGCTAACTTGTGATGGGAACCCTCAGGTTAAGGTCCCACTCTGCTTCTGGATCTCCAATCGGTCCCTAATAGTCTGCTTCACCTGGACCTTCGTCTTGAGGCTAAAGATGATCATAGATTTCTGCAAATTCACATGCTGGCCCGAAGTCCGATAATAAGCCTCGATGATGGACACAAAGCTCCTCATGTTCCAAATCGAGGCCCGATCAATCAGAAGGTAGTCGTAGAGGTGCGAAAGAGGTTGAACCTCAGGAATGGGCCAGTAAGGCATCAACGTCGACCCTTGAACCGCCATTTTCAACGTCCGAGACAGAGCATTAGCATATAAATAAGGAAGGGGAGAGAGGGCAACATTGGCGAAGCCCGACCGTCGAGTGAAAGGACTCCGTCGGGGTATTATCGATCAGCATGGCAAAGCTCAGGAGCTCCATACAGTCCATGATCCAGCCAATCCATCTATCTGGAAGTCGAGCTCCCAAGCATCCAACATAGGAAGCACCAACTCATCCAATAATAAGTCCACTCCATGTCTAGTTTGATCGTCATAAGGCTTCGATGATTAGGAGCATGCCGCAGATCATGCATGAACTTCTGGGCAAGCAAGAAATTGTCAGTGATGCAACAGCCGCTGACAAAAATATCTTGTTCCAAACTAATCAAGCGTGGCACATCGGCTTCTGCTGTCCGACCAAGATCCCAGCACATCTTGTAAAGAGTAGTGCAGAGACTGATGGGTCTGAGGTACTCTAGGTAGATGATCGGGATGAGGGTCATCAGAGTCCTCTTTCACTCAGAGAGACCTCTGGAATCAAAGATCATCTGCACTGCCTCCACCACCTCCTACCTAGTTATAGGCTAACACCAACGAAAGAAGAGAAAAAAACCCATCCGACCCTGGGACCTCTCCCCAAGAGATTATAGGGCCTCTCACACCTTAGCAGACACTGGATGAGTCAGGACCGCATTCTCCTGATCAGAGAGACGGGTCACGGATTGGGACCCCTAGAATGGGACATCCTCGTCCAAAAGTGCCATCCATCTCGATCTGAAGAATTGAAAGATCTATCCTCTAATCTCCTCACTGTCATCCACCAATGTGCCATCACTTTCCTTAAGCTGCCTGATATGGTTGTCAGATCTTCGGATCATAGTGATGAAAGAATTTGCTATTTCGGTCGTTCTCCTTAATCCACTGAATCCTAGACTTTTGCCTCCACAGCATCTCTTGCTATCTCAGTAAGAAAGGATACATGGAGAGCTTGTGACGAAGCTCCTTCAAGTCAGGCTCCTGGAGGTCGCTCTCTAAATTCTCTCATCTGCAATTGTGCAATTCCGCCTTTACCCCCTCGATCCGTTTGAAGGTGTTACCAACCTCAAGTTGGTTCCATCGAAGGAGTCTGCGTCTGGCAAGCTCCAATCTTCGAGTCATCCGATATCTCACATCTCCACGAACTGGCATCTTCCATACCTTCCTAATTAAATCCCACGATCTCGGATAGAAGGTCCAGATCCAAAATTTTTCAAACCTGAATGAGCCTCTGGACAGGCATGGGCTGTTAATGGTGATGAGAATCGGACAATGATCCAACGGGATTCTCAAGAGATGCTAAATCTGGTGTCTCGAAGAGTGCTGGATCCAGTCAGTGATGGCAAGTGTCCGATCAATCGTCTCTCAAAGCTTGGTCATCCCTTATCGATTATTGCACTAGATGAATCTAGGTCTAGAGTAGCCAAGGTCAATCAGATCCATATTGCCGATAAACTTTCTGAACTCTCGAGAATCAATGTTGTCCGCATGCCACCTACCATCCCTCTTCTCTTGGGACTCCACAATATAGTTGAAATCTCTGGCGATAAGGGAGGGCAAGCCTTGTGACACTATCCTAGAGATCTCGGACCAAAGCATCCTTCGCTTCTTGTACCTGGTGCTCACATACATCCTGGACAAAAGCCAACATCCACCAGTCAGCTCCGAGATGACTAAGGCCACCTACTGCTCGCATCTGTGGTAGGCATCCATCCTGGTCGAGCTGTGTTTTCACATTACAAGAATCCCTCCTAATAGGCCCCTAGATTCCACTACGTAGGTGCTCCATGCTACTGGAATCCATCGTCTGGCATGGGTAAGACTCGCCCCTGAGAGCCGTGTCTCGAGCAAGACGAACATCAGGATCATGCTGTTGGACCAATCTACCGAATGTCGATCGAAACGAGGGCTCTCCGCACCCCAGATATTCTAGATCAACATCCTTATAGGACAGACTAGCGGGGAAGGGGGTCCACACTAGTACCCCTCTCGATCTGAAGATTTTCCTCTATCCCAGCTACCACCAGATCCATCGCTATTAGACTCTCCCCCTCCTGAATGGCCCATCTCAATTGGACAACAGCATCCTCATGGCCACCATCTTGACCCCCCACCATCTCATCCATATGCATAGGGTCCTCTCCCCCGAGAGGCACAGGGTCACGCACCCTCAGAGGCTCCAACCCTCGCTCAAAATCCCCCTCCTAGACTTGGGCTCCAGGATCACATACTATGTCTTTCAATTGAACCGGTGCCCTCCTCCCTCCTTCGAGGTCCTGGCAGAGAAAATGAAGACCCTATGGCCTCCAACGTGAACTGACTCTGCTCAGGCCTCTGGAAGGGCCAGGGCCTTTCTTTTGGTCCTATTTGTCTTAGTAGAAGCTTTTTTGGACCCAACAGGCCCACAGACCTGCCCATTGGGCTTCACAGGCATCCGACCCGTATCAAAATCAGGGGGCTGGGCTCTTTTGAGCTGGGCTGAACCTGCCCCAAGAGCTCCAACTGACCCACCCTTAGACGGACCCACACCCGCCTCCTGACCTAGTGCCAGCAGGCTCAACTGATTAGCGGGCTGGACTGTGCCTGGGCTCAGGTTCCCCGCATCGATCTCAATGTCCTTAGAACCCGATCCCGGCTTGGATCGTGTGGGCAAGTTCTGCCGTGCAATCTTAGCCGATTGGATCCAGCCGTTGGATCTCGGCACCGAGTCAGCCAGGTTTGAGCCCGCCTAGCTCACCTTTGGCTCGCACTCGGGGGTCGGGTTGGCTCAGCCTCCTTACTCAAGCCAATTGGCTCCAACCTGAGCTGCAATCGCCGGACAACCACCAGCCACGGCCCCATGTGGCCTATCAGCAGTCGCTCTGAACTCCACCCCTTCGGCCTTAGCCTCCACCAAGCTCAAATCGGCCGTCGAGACTCCCCCTCCGGTCGGGTGTACCTCCGAAAAATATAACCGACCACACCAGAGGCATACACCATCAAGGTTTTCATACACGAATCTCTATCAAAAGGAGCCCTTCGGGCTCTTGATCCGCACCCTTGGTCGCAACGGTCGGGGGATGTCGAGCCTTACGCAGGCTCGGGCAAAGCCAAGCCTCTACTCCACTATGCAATCATCCAGCGAGGAGAGCTCCCTTGTATGACGAAGTATTCCTGGATCGCCGCCTTTCCCTAGAACTCCACCGGGAGCCACGGCAATCGGACGCAAATTAGGGCTGATCTGATGGCCCCTTCCGATGAAAAAAAAATAGGCTGCCAAGGCTCCACTGCCAGCACTTGTCCGGTGACCACACATAGCCGATAGAGGACCAAATCCCTTTCCTCACCCTCCTTAAACTTGAGGAGATGAAAATCCCTCTCAAGCCCGTACCCCACCACTTCTCCTTTCAGTCCAGTCTGCGGTCGGAACTCCCTCGCCACCACCTCCATCGTCACTCTCCAGCCAAGACTCGTCGCCAACACCACCGAGGCTGCCTAGCACTTTGATATCTCCCTCAAATCTTCATTCGGGATCTCAACCATCTTCGGGAACCACTAGATGAGTTCCCCCACCTCTTCCAGTGATGGCTCCGGCGAGATCCACATGGTGCGCCCTTGCACCCCTCTCCCACCTTCGAGGCCCCCGGGTGGTTCCCAGGGATGCCTACCATTCTCTCCGGCACTGACAGTCGCTACAGCGGGTTAGATCGCCGGCAATCAAACGGAAATGGACCGCAGCGGTAATCTCAAAGCACAATGGAAAGAAAACAGTCACTATGCAAATGGAACTTAACTTCCTTTTTAGACTCCTAACCTGATAGCTAAATCTTCATGCAATTTCTGTCCATAAATAAAGGAGAAGTATCTGCAATTCACCATGGTTTTCAGTACCAGACTGTACTGGGCATACTGTCTTGTATCAGTAGCGTACTAGGTGCACCCCCCTTTAGGTACCTTTATGTACCAAGAACCTGACTGTACCAACAACATACCAATTAGGTACCACTATGAGTACCAAAACCAGCACCGCAAACCTTGCACCACACTAAGTTTCAAATCATCAATCCCTTTAATTACTGACATAAGATTCTTATACTATTCTTTAATCAAATGCTAAAATTATTCCATGACTAGATAAGAAGCTGCCAGCTTCCTAAATAAGGATCTAAAATGCTGCTTAAAGTCCCATACAGGACAGAAATAGAAAGACCATAATGTTGGGAAAGTTCCCATGTGATCGGGACATGTATGGAGGTGTGCCATGATTATACAAGGAGGAAACTGGAGGCTTATCTAGGGAAAGATTCATATGTGAAGCAATCCCAACCCTCGCAAGGTGATCTGACATTTGTGCAATTTCTGATAGTCATCACAGTTTAGCCTTTAAGGGTGCACTCCCTCATGGTTACTCTGGGGAAATGTTCCTTTGCATTGATTTCTTGGACTTAAATATCATCATTTGACATTGGCAGCGAATATTTGTTACTCTTTTCAAATAATATACAATGTTCATTTTGACATATGTTAGAGATGCTGGTGTGACGTGCTCCATTATTGTTGGATATCCATCATGAATTGCTTTTTCTTGCAATATTGCCTTGGCTGTTTATTTGTTACTGTAGTTGGTCATCTCTAAATGATACCTTTTTTAACATCTTCTTTGACTTGCTCGAGATTAAGTGTATGTAAATTAATGATGCCTAGGCACGATAGGGACTGACCAGTTGCTCATCATTGTAACAGGCTGTCATCAACTCCACCTGTGTGTGCCGAGAGTGTTGCAGGACAAGAGTCTGAAAGCCAGCCAGGTTCGTAATCTGTTAACAGAAAGTAGCCTGTTCGGTTTGCAATACCATCCGGTGGGCTTATGTAAGTCTGATACTTTGTTAACCCCCTGACAGCATAACCTGATACCAGTTGAGAAGTCACCGAGTGCTGTTTCGTTTGGTGGCACCTGGCACCTGTGGTATTCGGAATCAACTGCCATGCTTGATCCTTGGCTTGTTTTGGTTTCATTGTAGTAGATTAAGAATTGACTGGTGCATTTGTTGATGTGACAAACTGATGACAATGTGTTTTGCATGGAGTCTTTGTTCAGCAATGAAAATCATTACAAAGTATTTTTGGATATTTTAGGAGATGCAGGGCAGTTTGCTTTTAACTGCTGCTGCTTTCTGACTGCCGAGATTTAGGAAACTGGGATGATAAAATGGTTTGGAAACTACAAAAATTTCTCATTGTGTGATTAGGGTTTTCTCATTATGCTTATTGCTTTCTGCAAGCATGCCACTGCTTGCGTTTTACTGACTAATTTGTGCCAGTTGGTAACTACAACAGAAGAAATGGATTATGGCTCATGCTTCCAACACATTAGTTTCCATCCTTTCCTGCCTGCTCATTTCGTATGTTATATATGCTGTAAGTTGGAAGACTCTGGTGTTAAGCTACTTAGAATTTACATACTGATCTGATCTGGAATATTTTATGATCAGAATTCTTCAGATGTTGTTTTGAGGTGGTGCAGTGCTCTTTTTGGAAGCCACTTTTGTGTGTGTGTGTGTGTGGCCGTGCGTGTGTTGGTTAATGACCGTGAGCTTGATTTCAACGTGCATTATTGATGAATTCTCAAACGTCTATCTGATCTCCTCTTAGCTGATCTGTTTCTAGAACCGGTTGTCTAACAATCACGAGTTGTCTTCGTCTAGAGGCTCTTGCGAGATGAACCAGAGTATCTTATGCGACATATGAAGATCTGAGATGTGGTATGGAACAGATAAACACCCAATTTGTATCACCTTCGAGAGGCAGACTTGGGAGGGGCAGCATGCAGGATTGGGCATGAACTTTTTTTTGATGCCTATCACAATTCACAATCAGAAGTTTGGTCTTTGGGAATCATTTATTTATTTTTCACATTCAAATGGTTAATGTTCAAATTTTTTTCATTCTTAAAATAACCTCCTATGTATAAGTAAATAAAAAGAAATGTTTGATTTTTATGCTTTAAAGTTATCTACATTCTAATCCATGAAAAGCGTAAATAAAAAGAAGCAGCTGCTTTTTCATGGCCTACAATGGTGAAACATCATGATATATTATACGAAGGTATCTGGTTCACAATGGGAATCAGAATGAGAATCAATCGATCAGAATGGTTTGGAATCGAAATGATCAAATTCTTCAAGATATTTGATTCGTGATCTGAATTAAAATTGAAATGAAAATTTGAATTTATAGAGGACAGTGAGGATTGAGTTTTAGATAGATTGGATCATTCTCATTCCACTTCGAAATCGGAATGAAATTTTTTTCAATCAAACAGTTGGAATGAAAATGATCTATTATCATTTCGATTTCGATTTTAGATTCTACTCCCCTTAATTAAGTTTCTCTTATATTTAATTCTCTGAGAAAAAGTAAAGGCTTTCCAACCACTGACGCTCATTGGGCATTGCTTTTGTTTCTTTTATTTTTTCTAAAATTCTTATAAGAAAAATAAACTAAACTTAACATGTGTGGCAGAATTTTTTTTTTTTTAAATTATCTGCAAAAGCTTTGGTACTTTTGGTAGTGAAAATTTATTGCTTTCAAAAAAAAAAATACAAAAAAAAATCAAGAAATAACAGAAGTTTTATGCATATATTATCTCCAATTCAATTTCCATATGGTATTTTACTAATTTGTAGAGAAATAAAAATATAAAAACAGCAGCAGTGCCAAAAAAAAAAAATAATAAAGGATGTTTTTCCTTCAGTTTTTTTAAGTTCCTTCTATTTTTTACATTTTTTTTTGATTTCTTATATGTTATTACTTCAACTTTTCTCTAATCACCCTTGAGGAAAGATAAGAAGAGCAGAAAGCAACTCAAAAGTAACTATCCACCTATACATATGCCTTTTCCTCTGACGTTCCTTCATTTGGCATGCTTAACTCATATTTTTTTGGAAGATATTTAGCGTCTAACTAAATCTATTCCATTACGGATACAAGAAGACAAGAAAAAGCAGCAAAAAATATAGGAAGTTATTTTGTGCAAGCTTATGTACCTTCTGATTTGTACAAATTCCAAAGATGAAAGCTGATGGAGAATAATTTTGTTTCGTATTTTGTGTTTTATATATATCATAAATAAATACTGAAAGAAAATTTTCTCCACATCACCCATTTCTGGTATTATCATTTATCATTTTCACAACATAATTGGATCGAATAATTTTTTATGTCATTTTGTTCGCACCGGTTAGAGTGAGGTCCTGGCCCCGCCAGTGGGAGGAGTGGGATAGCTCCAAGTCTTGGAGGCATGTATTCTCTGTATATAACATAATAACCCGACCCCAAATTTTCCTCCTGCATGAATCTTAGGATATTAAAAAATAATAAAAATATATATATAATGAAAAAGATTTATCGGAGAGGAAGCCAATTCCAAGGAGGATTCGGCCTCCCCTCCACTATAAATTCCTCCTCTCCATCCAATGATTCTACGACAAGCATCAGCCCTCTTCTCTTCTTCCTCATTTTTCTTTTCCCTATTTTTGTCAATCTTCTAAGACCCGTGCCCATCAGAAATCAAAATCAAAATGCCGTCGGAGTTAAGGTAAGGCCCCGACTCACATCCTCTCTCCGCTCCACCTTCTTTTATAGCCCTACGCACCACTGTTGGTTTTAATTTTGCTAGAAATCAATAAAAAAAAAAATCCCTATTTTTGTCCCTGTTTTAACCAAGTTTTTTTAAATTTTTTCGGCTATCTCCATTGCCAGTATCCCTGCCAAAGACCTCGGCCTCTCCCTTGTGTTGGCCCTCAACTGAAGCCAAAGCTCTAGCTGCTGGCAAGCAGGATGAGACCCGAAAAGATTGAGTCAAGAAAGGCCCTTGTTCAGCCTCTCTTTTTTTTTCTTCTTTTTGCTGATCGACCTACTATCGCCGACCATGCACCACTGCCGCCCATCACTGGCCACACCCCACCGCTTGTTGTCAATCCTTCAGCCACTAGCCACTGCACCCTACCATGGCCAAAGAAAGAGAGAAAAAAAGAAAAAAAGAAGAAAAGGACAAAAAAGAAAAAGAGAGAAGAATTCTCTCTCATCTTTTCTCATCTCTTTTTTTCTCTCTCTAGAATTTTTCTCTCTCTATTTTTTCTATCTCTATCTAATCCATAGACCCCAGTATGAATCTAAGATGATCTTTTTAAAGAGATATGAAATCACTTTGATATTTATGTCATATGTCAACCCCACCCTAATCATGTTGAGTATCTTTGAAACCCAGTATTAAAGAACCCTGTTGATCGATCTTGACCTTGATCCAATTCGAGCTTTATGATTCTTTGATCAAGTCGCTTAGATCTAATCCTTGGCTAGAAGATCCTGAATTGCCCAATGCCTGAACAGTCTATCGAATCGATCATCCGATCAACAATCCTCTTATGATTTAATTCTATTAAGTTCATTAAATAAAAATTGATTATGCATGATTTAATATTTTTAAATAGACTCATCTGATTTTACTAACAAAATCTGAAGATCTAGAACAATTAAAGTAAGTAGATCTTATATTTCTTATTTATTTTCAAATTATCATATTTTCATGCAAATGATCTATTGCTAATGAAATTATATTCTTCATAACATAAGGATCAACATATGCGATATGAAAAAATATATTTTATTGTGATAAGTAATTTCATGAATATATTTGGTGACAATGGTATGTTTATGAAGTATAAATTTTATTATTTTTTCATATATATATATATTTTTAAAAAAATATAAAGATTTCAAAAGCCCTTATGTAGCTATAAATGAATTTCTATGGCAAGGTCGACATCCAGAGCTAATATTTGTAAGAATATATATTCTACCAGTGAATATAAAGTTGACATACGAAATAAGAACTCCATCAATTAAGAACACTGATCCTGTCATGGGTATAAAGTGATCATAACATAAATATCTGTGAGCAATATTTTGAAGCATAAAATAAATACTTAATAAGAACTACTTAAGAATCATGTTTATGAAATGTTCACGATTTACATATATATGACTAATTTTATGATTTATTTTATTATATGCTCTATGAATCACTTAATTTTATAGGATTTTGCTATGGTGCTCTAAAAGATATTTTAGTATTTCTATTATTTATCTATTTCTAATCATCGGATTAAACATGGATCATTTGAATTTTAACTAATTAAAGTACCCATGTACATGACTGGTGCGGTAAATATTTCAAAAATTAAACTTAATTCATGCCATAATTAAATTGACTTTTCTTTTTTCAAAAAGTCTTCATTGTGGGCTACGATGGCGGAGAAGCCATGCATGGGTGGGGTGGTGGTGGCATGGAGAAGCCACGGGCTTGGGGAACCATGGGCGCGCATGGGGCGGGGGGTCGTAGAGGCCACCAATGTCAGGGGGTGGGAGAACTGCAGGCATGCAGGGTGGGGGAGTTGCAGAAGCCGTGGGTGTCGAAGAGGGGGGCTCGGGGTGGGGGTTGGGGGGGATGGGGTGGCGCAAAGGCCACGGGCACCGGAGAGGGGGGTCGAGGAGAGGTGGGAACCGTGAGCACGCACGGGGCACCACGCAGAAGGCACCGATGCCGGGGGTTGTTGGGGGGTCCAAAAGCCACGGGTTCGGGGAGGGGTGGGAACCGCGGGCACGCATGGGGGGGGGGATGGGGCGAGGCGCTGCATAAAGCCACTAGCATCGACGGGGAGTGGGGGGGGTGCAAAAACCATAGGGCCGGAGAGGGGGGTCGGGGAGGGATGGGAACCACGGGCACCGGAGAGGGGGGCCGGGAGGGGTGGGAACTACGGGCACATGTGGGGTGGGGGGTGGGGCGTTGAAGCCACCGACGCTAAGGGGATGTGGTGGGGGAATCGTGGGCACCAAAGGGGGGGCATGAGGGTAGAGGAATCACGGGAGGTCGGGGGTGGGGGGCGGAAGAAGCATAGGCAGCGTGAGCACGAAGAAGCTCGAGCAAAGAGAGAAAGAAGAAAATAATAATAATAATAATAAAATATTATTTTTAAAAAAATATATATATAAAAGTGACCATGTGAAATACCTTAATTATCTTTTATAATAAAATATTATAAAGGAGCACCGTAGCAAAACTCTACTTTGTAATATTTGCTATTTTCTAAATATTGCATTATCATGTAAAAACTAATACTTGATCCGGTAAGGAAATGTAGGTTTTATTTACTGAGCTAGTGTGGTTCATATCTTTTTTTTTTTTGTTTTATAGAAAATAAGATTAGGAATGATAAAAGATCCAGACTTGAGGATTTATGTAGCAAGCTTAGGAATTTTGTGGTTGAAACTTAATTTATTGGATGATTATAGATTTATAGTCAATTATTTATAAATTTTGAGATATGAGTTTGATATTTGATTTTGAATTTAGATACTCTAAACCAATCTTCATTTAATTATTTGATAAATGATGGAATTGAATATTTTATTATATTTTATTTATGAAGGATTTTAGCTAA
>NC_025998.2:16481939-16489439 GCF_000442705.2 Elaeis guineensis | reverse complement strand
ATCAACTTAATCATCTTGAAGTCAAAAGAGGTAAATAAAAATTTGATCCCCTGTTCCCAATGCGAACAGTTATACAACTTACCATGAGCAGAAAACAACTTAATCAAGCCCAAGTTCATATTGAGAAACGACAAGAATTTTCTATTGCCCAGTAGAAAAGAAACAAAAAGGTAAGCAATTAAAAATAATATAAATAATAAAACTCGCAACACATATTACAAATGGAATGCAAACCAAATAGCAAAACTTGATCGTTGGTCACCTCTTAATTCAGGCTCAGCGGTTCCGTCAGAACACAAAAAGGCCCAGAACTCAGAACTGAATACCTATTCTTCTTCATGGCACAAGAAAAGGACCAGTAGGACACGGAAAGGTAGAGGACTGAAGCCATATTACTTTCTTCATGAACTTTGTGATTGGCGGTAGATTTGGAGAATCCAGTCAACATAGCTGCTGCTTCCAGCAGTCTGATCCTCAATGAGGTTGGACAGCAGCAAGGAACCTTCTCTTGGCTGTTCACCTTGCCTAACCACTCGGCATAATTGAAAACAGGAAGGATCCTTCTCCCTCCATCTTTTTAGTATCCTCATCAGTTTTCTTGAGTACTCATTGTCATGTTCAAGCAATGCAAGCTGCAAGTCAAGAAGAGAAAATATTGGACTACAAACATACAAATGTTGGTATTACCAACACACAAAAATATAGAATCAGACAATGAGACCCTTTCTCTTTCTTTTTTTTGTTTTTTAGTTTCGGGTGGGGGTGGAGGGGTTGGCCAAGATTATCTATATGAAATCTTTGTATGGCATAGCAACAAAAACCAGTTGCCGGACGAGATGAACTCAGACCATTTGCAGATTTATGGAGCTCCTACATTTCTACAAAGTCACTTCCAAGAGGCACCTTTAATGCAGATCAGTGCTGATATTTAAAAATCTGAAATGAATTAGATCGGTGCAGCAAAATCTGCAAGGGAAACAAATATATGCTCCCAACATGATCATATTTACAATCTGGCAAGAACACTCAAGAATAAATATCACGGTACAGGAAAAGACAAAAGAATAGAATTTAATTTCCTTCACTCATCACAAAAATTGATTTTTTACACCATCCCCTCTTCTTATGTATCTAAAGATATAATAAGCTTACTAAATAGGCTCCTCAAGTAACTACAACACCTCTAATGCTTTCTAGGAAAAAATTGAAAAAAGCAAAGCAACTAAGACACTTTCAAGCTTTCTAAAAAGAGAAGTTTGTATTTTTGCAAAAGCCAAAAAGCCATCAAAGTCAAATTAATAACCACAGTTGCAGTGGCTTAAAACCTTTTCTACACCAACCTAGATGTGAAATAGGACTCTGGATACCATTCCACACAAAAAAGAACTCAAAAACACACTAAAAGCTTTGTTCTACAATAGCATATGGAACAGGGGAAAAAAGGCCCAATCCACTCCATAAAAGTATACAGAATCCAATTTAAACCTAAACTAAATCAACTTTGTAAAAGTTCTTAAAAAATAAGCCCTTCTTTATGCAATTGGCTTTTGGTAATCACATAGACTCCTCCTGGTTCCTATACGAGAAAATTTTGATTGGGTATGTCTGGGGTAATCTAGATTCAAGCTCTCAATATTTGAGCTCGAACTTGACTCTTATCTAGCTAGTTTGGCCAAGCTTGGATGGGATAGCCCTAAAAAACTTGAAATTCATCATAATTTTCCACACTTAAATGCAAACCAAGTTCAGTTTTGATAGAATATAGGTCTAGCCAACACTAGAACACCTCCAATAAGATGAAGTAATGAGAATTTGCCCTCTATAGCACAGTCACTTCATGTCTAACAAACATGGAGCACATACAAGCAAGAATAAGAAAGAAGCTAGTTTTTCTAATTTCTTCTAAAAGGAGTCTTTTGCCCTGTACTTATTTGAGAAGCATTTTTACAGACATCATCACTACAAAATATATCAACGATTTTCTTTGCTTAAATCCATAAAAAGTTCTTCACATAAAAGAAAAAAAACTCAAGCAGCAGAACTTGCAATGCTAGATGAACAAATATTAGACAAAGATGATGCCATACCACTGTGGAAAGAGAACCAGCAGCAGAACGAAATGCCCCACAGTTAATCATCACATTAACAATACACAGAAAGCTATGTTTAATAAGGGTATACAGTACTGCAGGTATAATTAAAGCACAACTTGTGTCAGGGAAACCGGATTTTGAGACAATTACACAAGGCTTACAATACAACTTCAATTGGGCCACAAATTATTCAAGTATCCTGCTGGCTATGGTTGAGATGGAAGACAAAAAGACTCTGCCTAGAGTTCCCAGCCCTTTGACGGAGGTGACTTGGGAAGGACCAGCATCAAAGAAGTCACAATGGAGTGATGTGAGGAGAGAGGCAAGGGTGGTTGGGGTTTAAAAGAGGAGAGGGTATGTAGGATGCAGGGTTCTGCTTCTCCTTGGTAAGCACAACCAGTGATGAAATATGTTGCACCGGGTCTGTAAGTCTATTTGCAGGACCACAAGTCTTTCTGCTTCCAATAAGAATTTAGGCATACGATTGACCCACATCCAATAATAGAGGCCAGAAGAATCTTGTGAACTCATCGAAGCTCTAGACAGAGGAACGTACATTGTAGCTTAATAGCTTTTTAGTGGAAGGTGGTGGCTTCCCTACATCTTAAAAGGGCAGACAACTCCTGCATCCTCTTCTCCACTCCCATCAACAAGAATTGCTGGATCCCATAAATAAGGTGGTAGATGGCTGAACAATGGACTTCCAAATATATTGCCCCCAGAGTATTATTCTGGGAATAAGGATGGACCCCTATCTAAATGCATAGTGTCTCTTATTTGGCAGGAGTTGATAAAAAGAGGCCTACTTTTTTTATGCAGAGAGTTAAGCTGGGAACTGAAGTCTGTAGGTTTAACTGCATGGTAGACCATTAAATGAAAGTTCAGAGAACCTTCTAGATCTTAGGGTATTTTACCAATTGCAAGAGTCCAACCACTCAAAGCCTAAATTTGGTGAGATAATACATTTGGAACGAGACTGCAAGTGAGATGCCTCGAGTCATTACAACAGTTGCTTATCTATTGTTTCAACATCACGTTATGATATTCATATCATGAGGAAAATTTTGATTTGAAGTGCATCGGATTAAGTATTCCTACAACAAAACAAACATACAGTGGTCTAATTCATAAAGTAGGCAATAAATAACAAGCTTTGATATAGTGCAAGTTATTCAAACAGATGTTTATTTATAATTCCAGTAACGTACTAACATGTTATAAATAGTACTTCCCAAGAAAAAAATTTTAAGTTTGAAATTTATACTTGAATCAGATGAAATGTACCTACCACACAACAAGAATAAAGTGGACCAAGTTATAAAGTTGGGATTACAAGCTTGAGAATGGTTTAAGGCAAGAACCATACCTTCGACAGATCAGGGAACCCAGATAAGTCGAGTCCAAGTATACCATTAACTAAATCAGGTGACAGCATCCTCCCTAACCAGATAATGAAGCTTAATCCATCATCATAGACATATAGGGCTCTGGGATCTAAGCTTTGTGCACTCAAGGATAACTGTTTTGAGGATTTCTCAGAATCTTTTGGACCCTGTAAAAATAAAATTCATAATTAGTGATTAACCACCAGACTAATTTTAAAGAGATGGGATATATTCTGATGAAACAGTTCCCTTAGAAGAATTTCTGAAAGTTAAAACATGCATCAACTTAATGATATTAATATGACATTCATTTAAATTTAAAATTTCATTTAATAGAATCAGAAATATTATGAAAATTCCAAAATGTAATTTTCTTTAGAACTAAAAGAACTCAGCAGTCAGCACTCTAATATGTAATATCCAAGTAAATTTCCTGCCAGTATCTTCTTGAAAGTACCATAGATTGACTAAAACAAGAAATGATAATGGATGGGATAACACCTTTATGAGGTTCTCGTCTATCTTATATAAACCAGGATAGAGAAGTTTAAGCATCCTTCTTATAGGTAATATCATCATGTTGTAACCAGCCGCACAGCGTTCATCGAGAGGAGCATCAGCATATCCTCCACGAAGAGCTACAGACTTGCAAAGAGACAGTACGTATAATGGCAATAATTTTAAGGATTCTGGAAATATCAGCCTCCCACCCAACCGATGTTGCATGACGTATAGATTCCGATACTCTTTAAGGCTTTTCACAAGCTTTAACTGCATTAACTGGCGAGCATCTTCCAGCTTATGAGATTGTGTGTTTTCAATCGCTGTAGGTTTTCAGACCATTAATCAGTAGAAAAGTATAGTAAGATGTGATCATTCTTAGAGAATTCACAAAATGTTTAGCTTACCAAGCCTGCTCCACAAAGAGATAATGGCCCCAGCATCAGCCTGGCGGTACATTTCCCCAAGATCTGCTACTACAGCTGCAGCTGCTGTATGGACTCTAATTCGTCTTTCACCTGAAGAAGAGGTATATCTTGTGCTTGCTAAGGATGGACAATAAAATTTAATCTGGCATAAGAAGAAACTCAAGATACCTAGAGATGCCAATGTATTTCACACTTATTCTTCAAACATTTAACACAAATTGCACATAAAAGAAAATCTGGAAAAAAAGAAAAAAAAAAACAGTTGCCAGATGAAATCATCATGAAGACACGAAAACAGGTCCTTAAAATCCAGCAAATGAAATTAAGTGCCAGGACATTAAATTCCAACTTGCCTACTGACTACTAGACTAAACAAATTGAACAGAAAGGATGGAAGAAATAGTGACACAATAAAACCAAAAGAGCAGACCAACTAATGCCAAAATACAACCAAATAACCATAACGCGCCCACCCCAATCTAACTGTTTCAGCTAGACAAATATATAAGGATGATATTCAAAAACATCAAAAGTGTTGACTTGATTTCTCAAAAAGGTAAATGATAGTTACATGTACGACATAAAGTTCGTTGCAACACATAATTCTGTGTTGACCCTCTCCAGTGCATGCGACATGCAGCACATCACGAACAAGTTGAGAAGAGACAAAATGAACTGGTATGAAGGGCCATATCTAACAGCCTTTCACTTGCGACACACAGATTACAATGAAGAAGAATTCATGTACCACAATTATACGCAAGTATGGCATCATTATCCCCAACAAAAATCTCCTCAAACTGATGTATGAAGAAGAATTCATGTACCACAATTATATGCAAGTATGGCATCATTATCCCTAACAAAAATCTCCTCAAACTGACGGTCAATCATAGAAAAATTTCATAACAAGGACTCACTGTTATGGTGTAAATCTGATAAAGGAAAGCCAAAGATTTTTTTACAAAGTAGAGATGACAGATGAAGTAGCAATGGTCGTCCAAATGCTTCAAACACTTGCAAGAAGCCAGATGGAATAATGGATAACGGACTGGTTGGCACTTCATGATGCCAGCTATTATATTTGACATAGACTCCTTTACCAAGGAATATTCAAGAGAGAGTCAAACATAAAACTAAGAAAGCTGATTCACACGTGAGAACCTGTCTTATTGGTGAGGTAATAAAGCTCATTCAACAAGGGAGAAATTCTCCATTATTCTCTTAGAATTGAATATTACAGAAAGAGGGAAAAAGATTTCAATAAGGTAGCAATAATCTCTTAGACATGTATCAAAAGGCAAAGAGCCACAACAGGACTGCATCTCAAGCTGCTGCCGTTGATGCTCATAGTTCATGCATAAGTTCACAAGTTTTTTCACAAAAACTATTGGTACACCATCTCATACCATCCCAACACTCAGTACGACATGCCGTCTCGTTCCATACCGCATACAAACACTATAATAGAATGGTACTAGTACAAGATCCGATACCGAGTCAGCAAATCTTGCTTCCACACACCATTCACAGAGGTACTTGTCTATTCTACTAACTTCCTGCCCTCTCAGTCTTGTGTGTTTTGGACATGTGAAGGGGGCATTAAGAAATTGTTTCATAATGATGAATATTCTCTCAAGTGTTTTTTATTTACTCTAACACCTTTCACCTACTCCCCTTTCTTGCATCTGAAGTGTTGCTTCTGAGAGTCAACTTGTTCGTGAGCTGGTATTTCTAAGGGAAAAAAAAAGCAAGAACAGAATAGGACGATTATAAGGCCAAAAAAAAGACTCTACATGTAACTACAAAGAGAAAGGATACAACAAGGCAACTTGAAAGAATACAGTCTGAGTTGTCATCAAGGTGTCTTCCAAAGATAATTGCATCGCAAAGGCTTTATCACAATCCACAGCTGGAAGGGCTAATAAATCTGTTGACCTTAGCATAAAATGGCCATGATAAGTTGAAAAGCGCACACCTGAAGAACAAAAAAATTACGTTAGCTATCAAATAACATTTTTAAATTTCCTTAGAATATCAAATAGCATTTTTAATTTCCTTAGAATATCAAATAGCATTTTTAATTTCCTTAGAATATCAAATAGCATTTTTCACAAGAAAATTTCAAGGGGTTTAGGAAAAAAGAAAACTACACTATTTGCTTACCTTTTCCACATCTAATGCGCATCACAGCTTCCCAGGCAGTTTCCCTGGTGAGGTCTCTAGCCAATTCATATCTAAGTTTCTCCTGGTGAGTGGCTGCCTGAAAAGATGGAAGATGATACACCTGGCCACCAGTATATTTGGCAAGAGATCCTGATATCCAATAGAATGAGAGATATACATGTCAAAAAAGGAATGCCGGTATTCTACCAGATGATTGCAAAAAGAGTTTTGCACCAATTATTACCTAAGGAAGCTATATCAGTGTACTTTTCACTGAAAGCATATATGTCCACTGAAATCTGATTCTTTGTAAATTCAGCAGCCATCTGCTTATAAAATGGATCTTCAGGCACCCTTAAAGTGTGTTCTTTATCTGTTCCATAAATACGAAGATCATCTCCACGTAGCCTTAGGCGCCCAACACCAAGAGAAGGTAATGTGCTTTGAAACACCAACAACTTTCCTCCAAGTCGACTCTGTCCAAAACAAAGTAGAGGAAGGGAGGTCAGATGCATAACATAATTTGGTATACACAAAATTATCGAATTCACTGAGAAGCACTGACATAAGCAAGAATAAGTCACCAGCAGATATCATCTTACCATAACCATGAATGCTGCTTTAAGAGCAGGGCCCAAGGCAGATTCTACATTTGCATTGTCCTGAAACATGCTAGGCAAGCTATCCAGTAATGCATCCACGACATGTCTAGAATCAGATAAATTGACAAGAAGATCATCAGGTAATGGTAAAAATATATCATCCAGATCTGCTACCACAGCATTTGAGGCTGTGTCAAAGAAGACTGGAAGAACAAACATAGTTAATAGATAGCAAGGTTGCTCATCTTAAAACATCAACAAGAAAATAGGACAGAAGTAACAACCTGCAAAAGTGGAATTATAGGAGCAGAAAATTGCATAAGAT
>NC_025998.2:16428885-16476385 GCF_000442705.2 Elaeis guineensis | reverse complement strand
AGACCCTTTCTCTTTCTTTTTTTTGTTTTTTAGTTTCGGGTGGGGGTGGAGGGGTTGGCCATGATTATCTATATGAAATCTTTGTATGGCATAGCAACAAAAACCAGTTGCCGGACGAGATGAACTCAGACCATTTGCAGATTTATGGAGCTCCTACATTTCTACAAAGTCACTTCCAAGAGGCACCTTTAATGCAGATCAGTGCTGATATTTAAAAATCTGAAATGAATTAGATCGGTGCAGCAAAATCTGCAAGGGAAACAAATATATGCTCCCAACATGATCATATTTACAATCTGGCAAGAACACTCAAGAATAAAGATCACGGTACAGGAAAAGACAAAAGAATAGAATTTAATTTCCTTCACTCATCACAAAAATTGATTTTTTACACCATCCCCTCTTCTTATGTATCTAAAGATATAATAAGCTTACTAAATAGGCTCCTCAAGTAACTACAACACCTCTAATGCTTTCTAGGAAAAAATTGAAAAAAGCAAAGCAACTAAGACACTTTCAAGCTTTCTAAAAAGAGAAGTTTGTATTTTTGCAAAAGCCAAAAAGCCATCCAAGTCAAATTAATAACCACAGTTGCAGTGGCTTAAAACCTTTTCTACACCAACCTAGATGTGAAATAGGACTCTGGATACCATTCCACACAAAAAAGAACTCAAAAACACACTAAAAGCTTTGTTCTACAATAGCATATGGAACAGGGGAAAAAAGGCCCAATCCACTCCATAAAAGTATACAGAATCCAATTTAAACCTAAACTAAATCAACTTTGTAAAAGTTCTTAAAAAATAAGCCCTTCTTTATGCAATTGGCTTTTGGTAATCACATAGACTCCTCCTGGTTCCTATACGAGAAAATTTTGATTGGGTATGTCTGGGGTAATCTAGATTCAAGCTCTCAATATTTGAGCTCGAACTTGACTCTTATCTAGCTAGTTTGGCCAAGCTTGGGTGGGATAGACCTAAAAAACTTGAAATTCATCATAATTTTCCACACTTAAATCCAAACCAAGTTCAGTTTTGATAGAATATAGGTCTAGCCAACACTAGAACACCTCCAATAAGATGAAGTAATGAGAATTTGCCCTCTATAGCACAGTCACTTCATGTCTAACAAACATGGAGCACATACAAGCAAGAATAAGAAAGAAGCTAGTTTTTCTAATTTCTTCTAAAAGGAGTCTTTTGCCCTGTACTTATTTGAGAAGCATTTTTACAGACATCATCACTACAAAATATATCAACAATTTTCTTTGCTTAAATCCATAAAAAGTTCTTCACATAAAAGAAAAAAACTCAAGCAGCAGAACTTGCAATGCTAGATGAACAAATATTAGACAAAGATGATGCCATACCACTGTGGAAAGAGAACCAGCAGCAGAACGAAATGCCCCACAGTTAATCATCACATTAACAATACACAGAAAGCTATGTTTAATAAGAGTATACAGCACTGCAGGTATAATTAAAGCACAACTTGTGTCAGGGAAACCGGATTTTGAGACAATTACACAAGGCTTACAATGCAACTTCAATTGGGCCACAAATTATTCAAGTATCCTGCTGGCTATGGTTGAGATGGAAGACAAAAAGACTCTGCCTAGAGTTCCCAGCCCTTTGACGGAGGTGACTTGGGAAGGACCAGCATCAAAGAAGTCACAATGGAGTGATGTGAGGAGAGAGGCAAGGGTGGTTGGGGTTTAAAAGAGGAGAGGGTATGTAGGGATGCAGGGTTCTGCTTCTCCTTGGTAAGCACAACCAGTGATGAAATATGTTGCACCGGGTCTGTAAGTCTATTTGCAGGACCACAAGTCTTTCTGCTTCCAATAAGAATTTAGGCATACGATTGACCCACATCCAATAATAGAGGCCAGTAGAATCTTGTGAACTCATCGAAGCTCTAGACAGAGGAACGTACATTGTAGCTTAATAGCTTTTTAGTGGAAGGTGGTGGCTTCCCTACATCTTAAAAGGGCAGACAACTCCTGCATCCTCTTCTCCACTCCCATCAACAAGAATTGCTGGATCCCATAAATAAGGTGGTAGATGGCTGAACAATGGACTTCCAAATATATTGCCCCCAGAGTATTATTCTGGGAATAAGGATGGACCCCTATCTAAATGCATAGTGTCTCTTATTTGGCAGGAGTTGATAAAAAGAGGCCTACTTTTTTTATGCAGAGAGTTAAGCTGGGAACTGAAGTCTGTAGGTTTAACTGCATGGTAGACCATTAAATAAAGTTCAGAGAACCTTCTAGATCTTAGGGTATTTTACCAATTGCAAGAGTCCAACCACTCAAAGCCTAAATTTGGTGAGATAATACATTTGGAACGAGACTGCAAGTGAGATGCCTCGAGTCATTACAACAGTTGCTTATCTATTGTTTCAACATCACGTTATGATATTCATATCATGAGGAAAATTTTGATTTGAAGTGCATCGGATTAAGTATTCCTACAACAAAACAAACATACAGTGGTCTAATTCATAAAGTAGGCAATAAATAACAAGCTTTGATATAGTGCAAGTTATTCAAACAGATGTTTATTTATAATTCCAGTAACGTACTAACATGTTATAAATAGTACTTCCCAAGAAAAAATTTTTAAGTTTGAAATTTATACTTGAATCAGATGAAATGTACCTACCACACAACAAGAATAAAGTGGACCAAGTTATAAAGTTGGGATTACAAGCTTGAGAATGGTTTAAGGCAAGAACCATACCTTCGACAGATCAGGGAACCCAGATAAGTCGAGTCCAAGTATACCATTAACTAAATCAGGTGACAGCATCCTCCCTAACCAGATAATAAAGCTTAATCCATCATCATAGACATATAGGGCTCTGGGATCTAAGCTTTGTGCACTCAAGGATAACTGTTTTGAGGATTTCTCAGAATCTTTTGGACCCTGTAAAAATAAAATTCATAATTAGTGATTAACCACCAGACTAATTTTAAAGAGATGGGATATATTCTGATGAAACAGTTCCCTTAGAAGAATTTCTGAAAGTTAAAACATGCATCAACTTAATGATATTAATATGACATTCATTTAAATTTAAAATTTCATTTAATAGAATCAGAAATATTATGAAAATTCCAAAATGTAATTTTCTTTAGAACTAAAAGAACTCAGCAGTCAGCACTCTAATATGTAATATCCAAGTAAATTTCCTGCCAGTATCTTCTTGAAAGTACCATAGATTGACTAAAACAAGAAATGATAATGGATGGGATAACACCTTTATGAGGTTCTCGTCTATCTTATATAAACCAGGATAGAGAAGTTTAAGCATCCTTCTTATAGGTAATATCATCATGTTGTAACCAGCCGCACAGCGTTCATCGAGAGGAGCATCAGCATATCCTCCACGAAGAGCTACAGACTTGCAAAGAGACAGTACGTATAATGGCAATAATTTTAAGGATTCTGGAAATATCAGCCTCCCACCCAACCGATGTTGCATGACGTATAGATTCCGATACTCTTTAAGGCTTTTCACAAGCTTTAACTGCATTAACTGGCGAGCATCTTCCAGCTTATGAGATTGTGTGTTTTCAATCGCTGTAGGTTTTCAGACCATTAATCAGTAGAAAAGTATAGTAAGATGTGATCATTCTTAGAGAATTCACAAAATGTTTAGCTTACCAAGCCTGCTCCACAAAGAGATAATGGCCCCAGCATCAGCCTGGCGGTACATTTCCCCAAGATCTGCTACTACAGCTGCAGCTGCTGTATGGACTCTAATTCGTCTTTCACCTGAAGAAGAGGTATATCTTGTGCTTGCTAAGGATGGACAATAAAATTTAATCTGGCATAAGAAGAAACTCAAGATACCTAGAGATGCCAATGTATTTCACACTTATTCTTCAAACATTTAACACAAATTGCACATAAAAGAAAATCTGGAAAAAAAGAAAAAAAAAACAGTTGCCAGATGAAATCATCATGAAGACACGAAAACAGGTCCTTAAAATCCAGCAAATGAAATTAAGTGCCAGGACATTAAATTCCAACTTGCCTACTGACTACTACACTAAACAAATTGAACAGAAAGGATGGAAGAAATAGTGACACAATAAAACCAAAAGAGCAGACCAACTAATGCCAAAATACAACCAAATAACCATAACGCGCCCACCCCAATCTAACTGTTTCAGCTAGACAAATATATAAGGATGATATTCAAAAACATCAAAAGTGTTGACTTGATTTCTCAAAAAGGTAAATGATAGTTACATGTACGACATAAAGTTCGTTGCAACACATAATTCTGTGTTGACCCTCTCCAGTGCATGCGACATGCAGCACATCACGAACAAGTTGAGAAGAGACAAAATGAACTGGTATGAAGGGCCATATCTAACAGCCTTTCACTTGCGACACACAGATTACAATGAAGAAGAATTCATGTACCACAATTATACGCAAGTATGGCATCATTATCCCCAACAAAAATCTCCTCAAACTGATGTATGAAGAAGAATTCATGTACCACAATTATATGCAAGTATGGCATCATTATCCCTAACAAAAATCTCCTCAAACTGACGGTCAATCATAGAAAAATTTCATAACAAGGACTCACTGTTATGGTGTAAATCTGATAAAGGAAAGCCAAAGATTTTTTTACAAAGTAGAGATGACAGATGAAGTAGCAATGGTCGTCCAAATGCTTCAAACACTTGCAAGAAGCCAGATGGAATAATGGATAACGGACTGGTTGGCACTTCATGATGCCAGCTATTATATTTGACATAGACTCCTTTACCAAGGAATATTCAAGAGAGAGTCAAACATAAAACTAAGAAAGCTGATTCACACGTGAGAACCTGTCTTATTGGTGAGGTAATAAAGCTCATTCAACAAGGGAGAAATTCTCCATTATTCTCTTAGAATTGAAGATTACAGAAAGAGGGAAAAAGATTTCAATAAGGTTGCAATAATCTCTTAGACATGTATCAAAAGGCAAAGAGCCACAACAGGACTGCATCTCAAGCTGCTGCCGTTGATGCTCATAGTTCATGCATAAGTTCACAAGTTTTTTCACAAAAACTATTGGTACACCATCTCATACCATCCCAACACTCAGTACGACATGCCGTCTCGTTCCATACCGCATACAAACACTATAATAGAATGGTACTAGTACAAGATCCGATACCGAGTCAGCAAATCTTGCTTCCACACACCATTCACAGAGGTACTTGTCTATTCTACTAACTTCCTGCCCTCTCGGTCTTGTGTGTTTTGGACATGTGAAGGGGGCATTAAGAAATTGTTTCATAATGATGAATATTCTCTCAAGTGTTTTTATTTACTCTAACACCTTTCACCTACTCCCCTTTCTTGCATCTGAAGTGTTGCTTCTGAGAGTCAACTTGTTCGTGAGCTGGTATTTCTAAGGGAAAAAAAAAGCAAGAACAGAATAGGACGATTATAAGGCCAAAAAAAAGACTCTACATGTAACTACAAAGAGAAAGGATACAACAAGGCAACTTGAAAGAATACAGTCTGAGTTGTCATCAAGGTGTCTTCCAAAGATAATTGCATCGCAAAGGCTTTATCACAATCCACAGCTGGAAGGGCTAATAAATCTGTTGACCTTAGCATAAAATGGCCATGATAAGTTGAAAAGCGCACACCTGAAGAACAAAAAAATTACATTAGCTATCAAATAACATTTTTAAATTTCCTTAGAATATCAAATAGCATTTTTAATTTCCTTAGAATATCAAATAGCATTTTTAATTTCCTTAGAATATCAAATAGCATTTTTCACAAGAAAATTTCAAGGGGTTTAGGAAAAAAGAAAACTACACTATTTGCTTACCTTTTCCACATCTAATGCGCATCACAGCTTCCCAGGCAGTTTCCCTGGTGAGGTCTCTAGCCAATTCATATCTAAGTTTCTCCTGGTGAGTGGCTGCCTGAAAAGATGGAAGATGATACACCTGGCCACCAGTATATTTGGCAAGAGATCCTGATATCCAATAGAATGAGAGATATACATGTCAAAAAAGGAATGCCGGTATTCTACCAGATGATTGCAAAAAGAGTTTTGCACCAATTATTACCTAAGGAAGCTATATCAGTGTACTTTTCACTGAAAGCATATATGTCCACTGAAATCTGATTCTTTGTAAATTCAGCAGCCATCTGCTTATAAAATGGATCTTCAGGCACCCTTAAAGTGTGTTCTTTATCTGTTCCATAAATACGAAGATCATCTCCACGTAGCCTTAGGCGCCCAACACCAAGAGAAGGTAATGTGCTTTGAAACACCAACAACTTTCCTCCAAGTCGACTCTGTCCAAAACAAAGTAGAGGAAGGGAGGTCAGATGCATAACATAATTTGGTATACACAAAATTATCGAATTCACTGAGAAGCACTGACATAAGCAAGAATAAGTCACCAGCAGATATCATCTTACCATAACCATGAATGCTGCTTTAAGAGCAGGGCCCAAGGCAGATTCTACATTTGCATTGTCCTGAAACATGCTAGGCAAGCTATCCAGTAATGCATCCACGACATGTCTAGAATCAGATAAATTGACAAGAAGATCATCAGGTAATGGTAAAAATATATCATCCAGATCTGCTACCACCAGCATTTGAGGCTGTGTCAAAGAAGACTGGAAGAACAAACATAGTTAATAGATAGCAAGGTTGCTCATCTTAAAACATCAACAAGAAAATAGGACAGAAGTAACAACCTGCAAAAGTGGAATTATAGGAGCAGAAAATTGCATAAGATCAACAGAGTAACTATTCAGCATTCAGATCATTGGAAGGTAATAATACATGCCTTTAAATTATGGAAATGCAATGTACTATCGAAAGTTAAGAAGCCAATCTGTGTCCTAGGGAAGCCAGGTAGCTCATCAAGACAGGACTTTATGGTCTGTGCCACAATCTGCATGAATATGTTGAAAATGATCATGAATCCCATGTTTCAGATGAAAGAAATGAAGTAAGATTACAAAAATTGATCACCAAGCCAATCTAACTGTCGGGGGAATGAAAGTAGACAGAGACAAAGACAAGCTTAACAGAGTCAAAAGTGGTTACCTCAAGCAAACCACACCGAACTGCAGATATTGACACATCAATAAGGAAAAAATATAGTGGTGGCATGGGTGGTCGCACCATATATTCAGTTGGAGCAACAAATTCCACACTTCCCTTAGAAAGCTCAGGTCTTTGATCCATATCACATCTTCTGCCACTAGCATCCAAAGCACAATAATACTCCCCAGGAACTAGATGAGAAAAACAGATCCATATTAGCATAAAACTTGGCACAAAAATTTTGAAAATAAGGGCAAAATGACATAAACCAGAAGCCATGTTATCAAATCTTATCCACAAAGCTTGTAAAAAAGTATTTCATAGTATAATTTTAGGGAAAATTACAGCGACACCCCTTAAACTTTAACTCATTTACACTTAGATCCTAAAAGAAAAAAGTTTCAGACGGACCCCAAAATTTTAAAAAAGTTGCAAAGAACCCAACCATCTATCTCCATCCTAACAACATTAACAGAAAAGATGAAATGACTAAAATACCCTCAATTCGCACAATATATATATATATATATATATATATATATATATATAAATAATATATATATATATATATTAAAATGGAGACCTCTGCATTGGTATGTCTCCGTTTGATGCATGGGTTTGAGAAAAAGAAGAGGGAGCCATCTGGCAGCGAAGGAGAGCAGGGAGATCGAAGGGGTTTCTTATCAGAGATCTATGGCCAAGGAGAGCACAGATGATGGGCAGCTCGAGTAGTGGATGGCGAAGGCCTTGGCTATTAGGAGCACGTCAGAGACGGCGCCGTCTATAACAACGGAGGAGGTAGAGGGTTTCGAAGGGCTATCATTCGAGGATCCATGGCGATGGGGAAGGAGAGCAGATCGAGGTCGGACAGAACTGGAGAGGAGGCGAGGGAGCTTCCAGAGGGGCCTGTAGTCGGTGAAGACAAGGTCCTGGCCACCGTAGGAAACGTGGTAAGCGATGGTGTTGAGGGGGCGGGGGAAGATCGACGGTCTGGATGAAGGCACGGACGACAGCGGGGGACGACGTGACAACAAAGCCCAGGGTGCCAATTTTGAGATACACGATGGGGCCATAATGCTTTGGCGAGGGTGGCGAGGGCCGCATGGGGGAGGGGGTCAAAGAGGGGTAGTGCACCAAGAAGCGGTCCCAGGGTCAGTGGGAGATGCGGTGAGATGTGGAGGCAGTGGCAAAAGTGAAAGATGAGGAAAGGGAGGAGAGTGGGGAGAAGGGAGATGCAGAGGGTGTCAATCTGGTCGGAGACTTTCACGATGCCTAGCTCGATGGCAAAGGCAGAGCCAATGCGCATCTCAAGGCCCTTGAGGCAGAGCGAGGCGGTGGTCTCGAGGATGGAGGCACTGCTAGTGACGAAGGCCTTGACAACAAAGGACAAGGCCATGGGGGCAAGATCTCTGCAGGGTGAAGCAGTTGGCGACATGGTTGCCAAGGTTGCTGATGGTCGCGAGATCGGATCTCAAAAGGGCCCAGCAACGCCTCAACCCCTCCAACCTTTGCGACTTGGTTAGGAGATGGCGGTCCTCGAAATCTACACGAAGCCTCATCAGCTCTGCCATGGTGAGAGGGGGAAAAAGAAAGGGATGGAATGAGGACACGGCGGTGGCGAAGTCCTTTTGTTGGCAAGCGCAATGGCCTCGAATTGCTGCTAAACGTGCAGGGGTTATAGCATTCTATGGGGTTTAGTGCAAGCCTCGGACAGAATGCCAATTTTTGAGTCCTCTCAAGAATAAATTTCAATGGATCAGTTGGGTTTTGGAAGATAGAGTATGGTGGCACAACCCATCAGTTTATATTTGTCTTCTTTGAAAAAAAGAAAAGTCTTGACTTTTGGGATGGTTTGCCGAATTAAATTCTACAAATTGATTTTTAGAAATAAAATATCTATTAAATAAATTAACTTAAACAAAAGAAACTACTCAGAATTATCTATTAACAAGACTAACTTCACGATGATATTAAATACAGAACAGCATCTAAGTTTTCCCAGGAGCGCACATGAACATTGATGTATTATTAATTTTCCACTAGTAAACCCGATCATTAGAGTTACATAACTTTTCAATCCTATTTCAGAAAGAAAAATGATGGAAGAAGAATAAGTTCGATCGGGGCTTATTTCCTCCTCGATATATCAAGTTTGAGAGGGACCTGGATGCAAATAGAACTTTTAAACTTTGATTTGAGTAAATAATCTCATTAATCTTTCTTTCTATCATTCTTGGTCCATGGACTATGGATTCTGGCTGGATTTTCTTGGAAAATTTAGCCTCTAAAATTCTCATATTTTATTAGGAATTGGCTCACTCAGATCTGTTGGCTTTCCATAGTGATTTCTGAGCATATAATTGTTTAAAGTTTTCATTTGATTTTTGAGCATATATATGAAAACGGAGGCTTCTACGTTGGCACAGACATGAAACAAAAAACCTTTGAATGCCTCACTAATCTTTCGCTCTATTATTCTTGGTCTATAAACTTTTAATTTCGATCGGCAATCATCGGATTTTCTTGAAAAACTTGGTCTTGAGATTTTCCTATTTATCATGATTTTATTGATCTTTTCTAGCACCGTCCTTCTCGCCGATCACTGAATCGAAGACCCTTGGTTGCACTGCGTGGTCTGCTCCTTTGGCCATGGGTGCCACCGGTTGGGGGGACCTTTCTCTATTTCAAGGGGCGATGGATCCTCCATTTCGTAAAAGAAGAAGGAAGAAGGAAGAACATAAAAGAAAGAAAAAAAGAAAAAGAAGGGAAAAAAAAAGAGGATCGTGGGTTTTACTGTTGAGACTCTTTGGTTTTTTTATTCTTTTTGACGGCTCATTGAGAATTGGTAGTTAAACAAGGAATCCAAGAGTAATGATTGAGACCCACTAGCTGAAAAATGAAAGATAGTTATCTTACGTGATAATAATATATGATGAGATTAATTATAAATCATTTTTTTTGGATCGTATTAATTAATTATAAACTTTCAATTGCCTTTCATATTCAAAAAATTGACACAGATTATCACAAAATTTATCTAATAATTTATAATCCACGCTATGTACAAAATATTTTTTTTATTATTTTAATTATTTTTGAAATATATATAAAATAGATAAAAAATTAAATTTTTTTTTTAAAAAAAATTGCATCCCATGCATTGCACAGGATTATAAGCTAGTCTCAACTAATTTTTAACAAGTTGATCAAAATAAGTGGCTTGACCAATTTGTTAAAAAGTCCATATCAAGTCCCCAGACCATATACACATCACAATCTTGCACCATGCTCTGTATTCCATGCCCCACAACCCATCCAGGTTTAACCAAAGACAAGTAACAAGATAGAAGTGGGATGGCTTACATGGAAGAAGTGGAGTGTGAGGAGGATTTCGAGAACCTGCCTCGCTCAACTTGAAGCCATGACTACGGATTGAAGTGGCATGGAGCTGTGTCGCTCCCTTTTTATTTAAAAAAAAAAAAAAGATATCAAAGACTTGCATAAAACACCTTATAATCGCTCATCAAAATACATCCACATCCACCTTCGGACTCCTTGGCGAATTGCAAGAATCAGTAAGAAAGAGGTTCCTCATGGTACATACATACCACACAGCCGCACTTGAAGAACCCAATAAACAAGTCAAAATGGGCTAGAATATTATTTTGTAAGCCAAGCGAGAAAAGGAAGACATAAACATTAAACTGTCAAATGAAAGAATTGTATAGAGGAGCTTAATTTAATGGACCCCCTTCTTGATTTGTCTTGAAGTCATTGAATGAGAAATCCACTCAGAGAAGAAAAAGAGGAAAGTTGAAGATGGATGGAAAACAGGGGTAGTGTAATTCTAAAGGAAGAGGAAAGGAATAGATGGGATAAACATTAAACTGTCAAATGAAAGAATTGTATAGAGGAGCTTAATTTAATGGACCCCCTTCTTGATTTGTCTTGAAGTCATTGAATGAGAAATCCACTCAGAGAAGAAAAAGAGGAAAGTTGAAGATGGATGGAAAACAGGGGTAGTGTAATTCTAAAGGAAGAGGAAAGGAATAGATGGGATACGATAAGGCCAAAGTTGAAGTTGACAATGGTGGTGGCAATGGATATGGCAGCTAGCTTGACTCACCGAGGTGGCCAATAAAGGCTTGGGTGATGACGTTCATGCTAAAAATGGCCGACGCAATAATTCCCCACAGCTTCTTCAAGTCCTCCCATGTCCTCCTCGCCAATCCCACCCCCATCCAACTCTTCTCCTAAGAGAGCAACCCTCAACTCTCCTTTCTCCATATCACTTCTCCATTTGTCCTTGATCTCTTCTTATTTTCCTTCCTCTATTATAGCTATATTTGATAGCACACAGAAAGACAGAGACACAAACACACACACAGAGAAAGCAAACACGAGAGGAGAGCCCCGCCAAGCTTATTGATTTTTGTGGCACCAGAGGACACACTCACAAACTCCCAGAGGCCACATCTGAGATCAAGGATTGTAAAGCGCACGAGAGATAGATCGAGGGAGGAATTGAAGCCAAAAAAATTCATTGGCTCCAAGTTCCTCTCTCGCTTCAATTTATCTTTTTTTCTACCCTCCACCCTATCTTCTTTTTCTTCCTCCGCTCTATCATCCTCCCTCCCCCTTCTTTACTCTGTCGTCTCCTTCACTGTATCTAATGGGGCACAAAAACCTAATAAAAAAGAAAGCAAGATGAAAGAAGATAGTCACTTAAGAGTCACATGACTCTCCTTTCCTTCCACTCTTTTTCACGCCAAAACCAAAGAACTTCTAGAAAGGGCACTTATGGTATTTTATAAAATTTAACCTCTTAAGTGACCCTCATGTCATAACGTTATCTAATGGAGACAGACAGCTAGACCTCTTTGCAATTCTTTTAAAGTTTTCGGATCCATTTGAAACTTTTTTCTTTTAGGGTCCAAGTATAAATGGGTCGAAGTTCAAGGGGTGTCACTGTAATTTTCCCTATAATTTTATTAGCACAAATGAATGGTTCGCTAAATAATGCTTTTAGTAGAATACCTATCAAGATAGATAAGGAAATCAATAAACTCAACACTCAGGTTTGCAAGAATGTTTTATTGAATGATAAAAACATACACTAACATTTATATAACAAGAGATGCATAATTAGTGAAAATGCTCCCTACACAAAAAAACCATGACCATTGCTTAGATGGACAGATCATATACAGGATTACATTTAGTTGAGCTGTGTGTGTGCGCACCTAAATTAACTATTAGCTGCATTTCATTTTTCACAAGAGGACCTATTGCCTAATACCTAAATATTAATTTGCTTTACTGCCTAATACCTAGGGCAGTGAAACAGCTGAGCTGTTAGCAGCTCGTATTTGGCTTGATACAAACCAAGCTTGAGCTAAAATTTTGAGCTCCAAATATAAACAAACTGAACATATCTATGACTGCTCTGCTCACATTCAGCTCAATTAAGCTTGATATATTTTTATATGAAAAAACATTCATTTAAAATATAAATATACTATACATTTATTATTTGCTTGTGGTGTTATTTTATAACTTTCAGATCACATTTTGCAACAACATGACTATAAATATTTTTTTTATTTTAATCAACTTAACTAATGGCAGGAGGCCTCTTCCCACCTCTGTTCACCATTCCCTCACCATTATGCTCTCTGTAATCAATAGTTTATCACCAAGCCTAATAAACCAGAGCTCGATGCAGCTCAAACATATATGAACTGAGCTTGAGTAGGGCGCAGCCAACTCATGACAAGCTTGAGCCAAGCTCAAGATGGCCTAAGCTTGCTCAGGATCAGCTCTTTTGCACCCATACTCTTATCTTCACAATTTCATTAATTTATAAGGAAGATTGCTTGGTCATACAACGTCCATCACTATGGGATACTCAAGCTCTAGAAGATAATAAATATACTGGACCATTATCACTAAGTTCATGCCAAGAAATGCCCACTATTGTTTGCTTTTCCACTAACAAGTCATTACCAGGACAAGTCAAAGAAGTTTGGGATTGATTCAAATCACAGAAGAGGATGCATCTTACCCATTGGATCCAACACCCCTCCTTTTTCCTTTCTGGTGGAAATAAGCATCAATCATGTCCTGTTCTAACAAGACATTCCCACGTAATTTTCAAGTTCAAGACTCTTAAGGATCAGTCCTCAAAAACCAAAGCACATTTTTGCCTCTCCCGTAACCCCCGCCCCCCTCCCCCCCAAACCCCCACACCTGCAAAAAAATAAAAATAAAAATAAAAAATAAAAAAACACATGAAGCAATTCAAACCAATTAGACATCTTGCTAGTTTGTAACTTGTGTGTTTCAATCCATCAACTAAAATTCCACCCATTGGTGTGCATAGTATTACATTGAGATAGAGTGTATTATCATCATCATATGGCTATTTCGAACTTAGAATATTAAATTCAATGTTCACATAGCATCTAGGTCAACCGAAGTTGGGATCTACCATTTTATTTTTCCATGGTCCTTGCACTCTACTCTCTATGCTCATAATCACACCTTTTCAGGACAATGCATTTCATATCTTGTTGATGTTGGAATCCTTTGGAGTTGTGTGTGTTGTTTGAGGCTTCTTCAGCCCATCCATATATTCTTCTAGATTTTAAACTGCTCACGCTTCTTCTTACATATAATTATACTCAGCCTCCAATGGCTTAGATCTAATGCCACGTCTTCTGCAATATCAATAGGACAATCTCAAAGTTTCTATACAATTCAAGGTGACATCTGGTTAGAGATGATCTGCTACTAGATTATGACGTTAACAAAGCCTTCTATATTCTAAACCTTTGAAGAAAGTTGTTAATTTATGGTGTTGAACCAAACCCACAATTATGATTTGGTTGCCTGGATCCCATCAATTGTACCATTTTAAACTGCCATCAAATATCACTTACAATGCCATCCATCAAATCTCATCCTTCCACAATCATCACTTCTCTTGAACCCAAATTCCAATTGTCTCACCAGACATGATCCACTTGCCAAGCATCATATGCAATCCACACATATTATATGCATAACAGTGATGGCAAGATAAGCAGTAATCTTAAGTCTACCACTTGGCAAGACCACCATAGTATAGCACTTGCAAACTTGTCCTATGTGGTAGACTTGTAAACACTTAAAAGGATCGTCAGCATCTGGACTGGTTCTTGCAATACCTTGCCCTGAATTGGAGCTTATTAGGAGTAATTTTTTCACAAAGATTCCTTATCGTTTCCCAACTCCACCACCACTGAGATATCCATTAGCCAAATTCAGAACACCATAGACTAGAAAGTTGTCATATGATTTATCAATAGTTGCACCTGATGGTATTCATTACAACAAAAGAGACCATCCTAATTTACTCCTAATTTGTCAAAATGGTCCACTCCTTATGAATTTGCAGTCTTAACCATTACTATAAACTTCACCAAGCAAGCAAAAAATATTATCGAAAGGAAGGTGAGATAATATCAAAACTAATCAATTACGTAGGGAAAAAAAGCCTTATCAATCAGCAACTGTGACATCTATATCACTACAGTAGAATTAAGAAAAACAATTGCATGACTCAGAGCCCAACATCTTGGTAATCAGAGTAATATAATCATATTTATTTATTAAAAAAAAAACTCAGCTTGGTAATTACCATCATTGAGCAAGGAACAAAGGTTGCAACGCCACTTCCTTCCTGCATCCGTGAAAGCCACATATGGATTCACATATGTGCGACATCTCCTACACCGAATAACACCAGCTGGTCCAAAATTGACAATTGGTACTTCCTCCTGAAAACCAGAATTGTTAACCAGTAGTTCACAGGAATATAAGAGCAGCACTGTCATGAGAAAAAGTAATTATAAAGTTACCCCATCAGGAACTTCTGCTAGAGGATGAACCACTGCACCAAGAGGCAAATGCCACCTAGCAAGCAATGACTGAGAATTTGGTACTGCATGAGTTGTCAGTCTGAAAAATCTTGGGTGACAATTTAAAGGATATGTCTCTTGCATTTTAATAGGTTCTTCATCAGCATTTAGTGGTCTTGGCAGTGATTTGGCATCAACTCCATGATCAAGTGACCCTGGAGCAGACCCGACAGACAATGACTGGAACTCTTCAACCAGACCTTGAAGGTTACCTCCCATAGGAGGTCCTGTGTTAGGGTATTGCATTTGCTCCCTTGAATTATAACCCAAAGGACCTCCTAAAGGTGGTGGTGGCGGTACAACACCTCCTTGGTGAACATGATAAGGAGAAGCATGAACTGGAGGAACATGGGAAGCCGGAAAAGCCTGCTGCGATGGTGGCTGTGAAACTGATCTTGGAGCAAGGAACTGTGTCTCTGCAGGAGAGGGCGGCATGTTACCTCTGGGGAGCACATTGGAGTATCCATGCAAAGATGACTGAGGTGGTCTAGGTGCAGAGAATGGTGATTCATACAGTGGTGGGGGCATATTTCTAGATGACAATTGGGCTGCAGTTTGAGGTGGAGGACCCATCGGCACTGAGGGAATCTGGGCCTGAGGATGAAGAGACCCCACAGGAGGTGTAACTGGCAGACCCACAGGAGGAGGGACCCGCAAGGGAGTTCCAGGTTGAGCAGGAGAAAACCTAGGAGCTTGTGTTTGCTGATATGTAGTTGCATCCTGTCGAGGGTAAGATGTTGGAGCGGGGGGACTGGATGGACCATTATACCTAATTGGTGGTGGTGGTGGTGGTGGTGACCTATAATTGGACATCTGCATGCCAGTAATGGGTCCTGAGGATAAAAATGGTGATGCGGTTTGCGGAACACCTGATGTTCCCAAGCCAACAACAGGACCCGAAGATATGAAAGGTGTTGAAGGCTGTGGAGCTGCTTGAGAGGGCGATAGAGGTCTTCCAGGAACATTTGCTGGCCTGTCATTCCCCATGGGCTGCATATTTTCTTGATAGTATTCAGCTTATTGCAGGACTGACCTGCTACAACACAACATGAGCATTTAAAGCTTAACAGATGTAAAGTCTCATTAACATAAAATAACTGAATGCACGGTATGCAATATTTTTCACATTATATTAATAGATTAACCATCTTATCTGAAATGAACACATAATGAATAAAATGAAGAATACATCAAATCAATTTCAGGGTGTGACCCTGTGGATTTACATTTCCACCAATCATCACCCCCCAGGTAATTAATAGATGCATCCAATGGTAAAACTACAAGTTATGATTGTGCCATACTTTTAACATCATAAATAACATGCTCGACTCATCAGGAAAGAAAGGTCATGATTTCATACAATTGTTCTTCAATCCCTCATAGTAAGCCTGTTAAATTAGTCTGTGATAAAATGCGACATGAGATTCTCACAGCAGATTGAGCATCCAATCTCAACTCTTTGATGAGTGCTCAGTAAAGGGCCCCTAATAAAATCCATATACCATGTCAGGGACCACAATTGCCAAAAATACCTTTAGTGCATACTGCTTTACCAACCACAGATCCACAGACAAGCTAAAATAGTTTGAAAGATTCAGAAACAATCAGTAGCATAATATCCACTCAAATCTCCTCTTCATATTAAAAGCAATTAATGTGACTATCCAAATTATTTGCAGTTATTTTAAATGCTTTAGCAGAAAATGACTTTTCATCTCTAAGATGGACAAAGACATGTCAGACAGGAAAGCAGCTAACTATCCCCATTAAAGGCTGACCTTCCAGCCGAACTCTTACAGTAAATTCTTTTGGTAACCTGGGCTCTTCCAGCATTGGAGAGGCTACAAAGGATCAAAGTGACAGGGTCCTCTTGGTCTGTGAAAGGCATCAGAGCAGGGATTGTGCTTCCTCTCAAAACACTAACAGATACACATTTAATTAGAAGCCCATATAGTCCATAGTAGGATTAAGGAAATTAGGTCAATTTGGATTTTTGTTGCATCTGATATAACATTAAAAATTATCACAAATATATAGGGTATACTTAAAGTATTCTTAAAGAAAGTTTTGGCATATATTGGTGGTATGTGGAAGCAGAAAAATAATATCTTTATGCTGGCATATTATTACTTTTATTCACCTCTTAGTGTCTTATTTCTATATTTTCGCCCAAACAAAATCTACTATTTTTCAATATTTTTTAAAAATTTATGGCTATGTTTCTCAACCTTATATATATATATATATATATATATATATATATATTATTTATTTATTTATTTTTTTTTTTTTTTTTTTTTTTTTTATTTATTTATTTATTTATTTATAACCAATTAATCATCTTCCAAATCTCATTCCAATAACTTGTTTTAATTGCATTGGAATCCTACAGATCTGAAGTATATTCAATATGCCTTTATATGTCTTGACCAACTAATGCTGTTTTCTGTAAATAAAACAGCTTCTTTAAAAGACATCTCCTGCTCTGATCTCCATCATCAATTCAACTTCAGAGAACAACTCCACATTAGCTCATCACTCCTAAGATTCAGATCAACAAATCAAATTCCAATTCTCATGTACATCATCAGAACATTAGGAGAGATTACAGAAACGCAAGACAAGTTTTTTGACTCACCTGATGAGATCCATTTAATCAAAATTTCTGTATGTTGAGAGGCACTATGGGCTGCTCGAGCCAAGATTTCCTACGATGATTTAAATTGCAGGTATACCTTAGCATATTATATAATTGATTTTTCAATATTCAGACTATTGTCATTAATATTATTATATGCTTAATTGTGAATTTTAATTATGTCACTGCTTCTTGAGAAACAAGGATTCACAAAGCCAACCACAAATATTTGGGAAAAGATTTGATGGTTGTAGATATCCTAGTGATATGTGAGAATATCAACTAGTTTATTCATGGAACTCGCGCTTGCCTAACATCTTCACCGTATATAATGCAATCCTAACATGGATAGACAACTGCTCTCTCTTCTTTATCAAACACACTTCCAATTCTCCCTAGATAACATTTTGAAAGCAAAAGAGACCAAAGAATACATTGACATCAGGCAAATCTTTATGGATCAATGGGCATAACACAAGATGTTCTCATGTCGAAACACCAAACTCCAGAAAAATGACTATTTTATGAGGTTACAAGAAATCCATCATATAATCCCTTTTAGATCAGCTGCACTTGTCACATAATGCCAAGCATTGTTTCAGATAATCAGGAAACTAGAAATTTTAACTTTTTAAAAAATAGTCTTTGTTTCAAATACCAAAGGCAAACCTTATGTAGTAAAAATTATCTTCAAGTGCAAATACATTAAATTTAAAATTTAAAAAAAAAGGACTGGCTTAGCAAACATTTGATAATACAGAAAATATAAAATAAGTTAAGGAAAAAAACTCACCTTGACATCATACGGACAAAAATACAAGAAAGCCAGTTTACTTTCCTTATGTGATATCCACAGCAACAGATGATAGCCTTGACATCATAAGTAAACGAACAAAATACATAAGGATTGTAATCATACCAAAGGAAAATCAAGAAAATAATATGACAGCACACAAACCCCAAAAAAGTGAAATGATGCTCAAAATATTATCATAAACATCAAACAGCAAAATATCTAGTCACAACATATTGAAATTTGCGCAGGAATCAAACCCTCAACTTAGCATACAGGAGCAGTAATTCAAACACTAAAGTTCAGAATCTAGGGTGACGAAACCCAACAGGACAGATTTCTCTGACAACAAGGAAAGGAGGCAAGTACCTGCATGAAGAACTCCCGATATATGTCAAAATCCCAACAAAGTTTGGAAAAGGCAGTGCAACTCAGAATTATAAATTCACCTAGACATACTGGCCAACATCCAAGAAACCTAGATCAGGCAGTTCTAAAGCAGGTCAAATAACGGGTGAAGAAGAAACATGCATGAACGAGGAGGAGGCAGTGGGCAGGGCCACAAATTGAAATTTTAAACTGGACCCTTTACCACATGAAGTAAATGGCATTTGTGCTTCCGCATGGTCAGAGGGTCATTTGGCTTGCATCAGTCTGTACATCCTAACACTGATTTAAAAGGCTTAACTGGAAGGGGCATACCTCTCTTGCCAGTTCAGATTTAAGAAGCACAGTTCAAGCAGCAATGTTATAGATTATACATCGAGTTTAGCATGCCAAACTAGCAATCACACATCATGCCATAATAAATAGCAATACTATATATGCTAAGCAGCAGTATATAAAGAGGCCAGCATTAGTAGACATCAAAGCAAAGCATGAATACTCCATAACCGAGAAAATAAAGAGATCATAGAATAAGCAAAATACAAAAACATGGCATAAATTGAAGCAGCATAGTTAAATCTAAGAGTGAATTACTACATCAATGAAAAGACCAGAATTTCACATAATTAACAATCAGAGCACAACATTAATAATCACACCATATAGAAAAGATCATAATATAAGAATAAGCAAAAGAGTTTGATCCAGGCACAAAAATTCATAGTAAGAAACAAGTAAAGTAAACATCAAAGCAAGCAAGTATTTGGGAAAAAAATAACAAAAAAAAAATCTAACAAAAAAATTACAGATCCAAACACATAGATCCACAGGGGTAGTAGGTTAGGGCTTGGAGGAGAATTCGGTAAGCCCGGGCATGAAGCAGAGATGGGCGATCGGCAACTGGGGTTAAGGCTAGGGCTTGAAAGGGATGTCGGAGATCTGCACTTGGATTACGATTGGCGCCCGACGGAGAGGTAAGCGATCGCCCGGGCATCCAACAAAATGGCGATCTTCCATTTACGGTTAGGATTAGGTTTTCAGGAGCGAAGATGGAAAAAAGGGATGAAGGGAACGAAATAAAGACACAAGAAAAAGGAAAAGGAATCTGGAAACAGCAGAATTGGAGAATCACCAGAGAGGAGAGCGGGCCGGCGGAGATACGATGGGCGGCGATGTCGTTGTCGATGGATGGAAGGCGGTGGGCCGGCGAAGGTCGGAGCACCGGTGATCAGCGGCGCTCGCCGGCCGGGGGATCGGAGGGCGAGAACTGGGGGGGGGGGGGGGGGGGGGGGGGGTGCTGTGGAGAGGAAGGGAAGGTGGGGAGACTGAGTTGGGTTCAGGGAGCTCGACGAAGCAAGGCGACCGTCTCGAAGCGTTTCTAAAACTAGTCCAATGTCTTCAAGACATTGTTCGGCCCAGTCCATCTACAACGAACTCCACGTGAAAATGGATCGTTCGCATGGATAGAAATTTAAATATCCAACTGATATCAATAATTATATCTATCTTCATTAAAAAAAATAAATATAAATATAAATAAATAACTATCCATTTCATTTTTAATATTTATTTATAATTTTATTTAATTTATATTGTACTCATAAATTTTAAAAAAAATAAATTTCATATTTCTACTTACTAATATTTTTGGTTCCACGACTGTAAATTTTAACCATTCGATTTATATTCATATTTATATTTATATTTTTTATATCTGATTTATATTTTTATTTATTTAAAATAAATATGGATATAAATTTTTACATATAATTAATATCTGTATACATATTTATATTAATTAAATAAAATAAATATGGATATGGATATGTTAATATCGATCCATATCCAATCCATTTTCATCCCTAATTCCAAGCGAGTCATGGGCTAGCTCTACATGACGCCTCCGAGCCTCCCCTGCTTCGGCTTCTCCTTTCACTCCATCCTCGTTGTCGATCTCCTTCTTGGTGACTCTGGCAAGTAAAAACTCCAACTCCCTCTCCACCTCTTTAGATTAGCTCTAATTAAATATAGCACTTACAAAGAAAGTACTATATTTAATGAAATATTTTGATTTATTTACTAAAATTATACATGTCAATGCCCCGAATCTAATATCTAGATGATCATGAGAGCAACACTCTAAAGATCATGTTTGGTCTTAAAATTCGTTACGACCTCAAATATGTACGAATACTAATGATCTCAATTCATAACAAAATATTTCATATTAACAAATAACAAAATTTATTTATTTTATAAAATTCAATCATCCGACTGATCTTGATAATACTCTATCTATTCAATACTTTCAATCGTCACCCAACCATAGCAAAGTACATGATCTTATAAGCTATAATTTTGAAAAAGAAAAGAGAAGAAAGAGGTGTAAGCTTTATAGCCTAATAAAAATTTCCACATATCAATACTAATATAATAATAATAAATAAAAAATATCAATAGTTGTTACTCATATAAATTATATGCCAAAAGATACCACCATCCTAAAAAGTGCATAGCAAATACATCTTTTCATGTAATAAATTGCATCAAATAATAATCTCAAATTATTGCATGTCGGATCTGATAATATTTCGATGCTCGACTCTAGACTATTATAACTACATTTTTGGCCCGTGGTGGAGCATCAATATAGTGGCTAATCCAAAGAACCACGCATACTAAACTATGACTACCATAACCATAGCTTCAATTCGTAGTGGGATACCAATAAAGTGATTAGTCCAGAAGACCACAAATGCTCAATCCTAACTACCACAACCACATTTTTGGCACATAGTGGAGCATTAATATAGTAGCTAGTCCTCAAACTAATAGAATCATATTTCTGATTTATAACAAGACATCAACAATATAGCTAGCCTAGAACACCACAACCTATCGTTCAGTCATACAACTCAAATTTATGATTGTCAGGAAATTATAATTCGATACAATTCTTTTGTAAAATTTGATGCATATAAGTATCAAATCTATTGAAATCAAGATCAATAATATATGATAGATAACTTTATACAAATTCGTATATATTTAATAAATAAGTATATAGCATGCAACTATCAAAAGTCACATAAAATAGAATGATGCACCACATAGTTAGTATATAAATAAATGATCAATATCTTAAAATTCTTACATCTACTAATGATAAACTCCACAACAATCTTTACTAGTCCATAACTAATATGTCTAATTAACGACATAATTCCAATACATCCTTGATCAATAATTAGCATAAGAAATAATAAATTACTATTATATTTTTATTTTCAAAATTCTAATATTCAAAATATTTTTAATTTTAAATTTCTCAATTTTATATAATATATGACTAATTAATAATAAAAAATTTAAAAATTTATCTTGACTTAGGAATTGAAACATAAATCTTCCTGCTCAATGACTTTTCTTTCAGCTGACTATTATATCCATATACATATACATACATATATATATATATATATATATATATATATATATATATATATATATATATATATATATATATATATATATACACATATATATACATATATATACATATATATACATATATATACATATATATATACATATATACATATATATACATATATATATACATATATACATATATATATATATACATATAGGTGAAAAAAAATTGTGAGAGAGGAAGGATACAGCTGTTCAAATAAAGTCTGAATGGTCACATCTGATGATTCAATCAATGGATCATGATGTAAGAATTTTGTAGGTTCAAATCTGATATCACAAGCATGGTCAATAATGGGTGTTCCACAAAAGCTAGGGAGAAGCCCAATACAGTAGTGATCATGTCAATATCAGTCCAACACCTTCTATTGGGGTCAATTTGAGATTCCCAAAACAAGAGTCTAGATCCCGTTATCGGATCCTATAACTATGTAGAAAGAGAGTGGAGAAAGGAATAAAGAAAGAAGAGAGAGATGAGATAAGGGACTAAAGAAAGAAGAGAGAGCGACAAGGGAGGAATGTTTCTCTTCCTCCTCTCTTCTTCAAAACAGGGGCATTCCCCTTCTTCCCTCCCTTCCTCTCAAATATGGCACGGAGAGGCCGACAGCACCCACAGCGGTGTTCGGCGAAGGCGAGAGTGACGACCCCAACCACAGCTATGGTCGGCGATGATCGGCAAAAATACTAAAACAGGGGAAACCCCATTCTTGCCAATCTGGCGGCTAGTTGGATCGAGCAACAACAATAGGTAGAAAACCAAAAAAAGGAGGAGAAGAAGTTGGAGAGTGGCTACCTCGGTCTAGCGAGCCCACAAGGGTGATTTTGGCGAACTTTTTCTGGCCAAAAATCTTAGAAAAATCAGCAAAAATCTTGAAACCAATGGTGATTTCTCATAATTTCTAATGGTGGGGTCCATGAAAGGAAGAGATCTATCCTTTATAGTCGAGCTTCTAGGGTTTGATTTAGATTTTAGTCGCCCTAAGACTCTTGGAGTCCGTCGAAATCTGGAGGAAAGAAGACTTCCAATCGGAGTCTTCTTCTCCTCGGTCACATGCCAAGCATTCGTGAGCTCCTGAGTTTGGGCCTCTTCAAGTTGGCCTATGGGCTAAGATCCTAGACTGTGGGTCATGCATGTCTTTCATGCACCACACAGCTAGATTGTGTGTTCTTTCGAGGTTACTTTGTACAGTCATTGGATTCAGAAAATTGTGGTATGGTAATCCTTAGGCTTAGTGTAAGATCTTACCACCACAAATTGATTGCTGTCTTTCTTCTCGTGTCTTTGGCTTTATCTAACTGGCAACTTCCTGACTTTTCGTATGAAAACAAGGTATGTGAAAATGTGCAGCAAAAAATTTTCTACCGTGCTACAAAACCTATATGGTGCATGCAAAAACTTTTATCCCAATTAATTTATCCAAACGTAGAAATATATCTTAAGTGTGAAGTTGAATTTCACAAATTGATGAAGAGCTGTTCACATAGAAAAGTAATTTACATTTACTCTTCTAATAAGAATACGTATCATTAAAAGTGCTCTTTATTGGGTTATCATAAATATATCCTGGAACGTCGGCATCAATTATATTAGATTTCTTAAATTTTTAGATTATATTAGTATGTTCGACAAATTATATATTAATTTATTTAAATATAAATATTAATTTATTAGATAATTAATTTACTTGACAAGTATTATTTATTCATATAGTATATGTTGGTGCAAAAATCCGCTTGCGCCGGAGAAGCTGGAGTCGAAGGAGTCGCGGTCGCCGCCGGGACCTGCAAAGGAAGTCTAAACCGGAGGTAGGGTTGCTCCGGCAAGACCCTCCGACGCTTAAGTCAGTTCTCTGCCTCAACAAGAATGGAGTGCTCGAACGGAGAATTTAACAGAGTTTTGAGGTAAAAAATAAAAGCTTATCGAATAACGTATCTGGGACCCCCTTTTATAGGCGGAGGGGGTAGTAGCCTGATAGCGATATCTGTAACCGTCTGCCAGTGGGCTGCCCAGGGTCAGGCGAAGTTTGTTGCGAAGAGTAGTCGAGTGGACCCGTGGCTATCACCGGGGCGTGCCACGTGGAGTCTGCCGCGGGGAGTGGAGCGGCGTCCGTTGTCGCGACTTGCCAGCGGACGGGAGAATCGCGCGGTATCCGTCGCAGAAAGTGGAGCAGTGCTGTGATCGTTACTGCGGCCTGTCAGGGAGTGATGGAGCTGCGCGGAATCCGCCGCAGGAAGTGGAGCGGGATCGCGGTGGCTGCTGTGTCGCGCCTGGGAGTGCAGATCCGTCGGCTGAAGATCGACAGCGGTCGGAGCTGATGACGGAGTCCGGCTCCCGCAGGAGTCCGGGTGGAGTCCTCCTGCAATTAAAGTCAGGTGTGAAGTCCGGCTCCCGTAGGAGTCCGGACGGATCTTACCGGCAGTTAAAGTTGGCGACGGAGCCCGGCTCCCGTAGGAGTCCGGGCGGAGTCCCCCTTGAGGTTGGAGTCGTGGGTGGAGTCCGGCTCCCGTGGGAGTCCGGGCGGAGTCCTCTCGGAGTTGAAGTCGCAGGCGAAGTCCGGCTCCCGTAGGAGTCCGGGCGGAGTCCCCTGCAATTAAAGTCAGGTGCGAAGTCCGGCTCCCGTAGGAGTTCGGACGGATCTTACCAGCAGTTGAAGTTGGCGATGGAGCCCGACTCCCGTAGGAGTCCGGGCGGAGTCCCCCTTGAGGTTGGAGTCATGGGCGGAGCCCGGCTCCCGTGGGAGTCCGGGCGGAGTCCTCTCGGAGTTGAAGTCGCGGGCGGAGCCCGGCTCCCGTAGGAGTCCGAGCGGAGTCCCCTGCAATTAAAGTCAGGTGCGAAGTCCGGCTCCCGTAGGAGTTCGGACGGATCTTACCGGCAGTTGAAGTTGGCGACGGAGCCCGGCTCCCGTAGGAGTCCGAGCGGAGTCCCCCTTGAGGTTGGAGTCGTGGGCGGAGCCCGGCTCCCGTGGGAGTCCGGGCGGAGTCCTCTCGGAGTTGAAGTCGCGGGCGGAGCCCGGCTCCCGTAGGAGTCCGGGCGGAGTCCCCTGCAATTAAAGTCAGGTGCGAAGTCCGGCTCCCGTAGGAGTTCGGACGGATTTTACCGGCAGTTGAAGTTGGCGACGGAGCCCGGCTCCCGTAGGAGTCCGGATGGAGTCCTCCTGCAATTAAAGTCAGGTGTGAAGTCCGGCTCCCGTAGGAGTCCGGACGGATCTTACCGGCAGTTGAAGTTGGCGACGGAGCCCGGCTCCCGTAGGAGTCCGGGCAGAGTCCCCCTTAAGGTTGGAGTCGTGGGCGGAGTCCGGCTCCCGTGGGAGTCCGGGCGGAGTCCTCTCGGAGTTGAAGTCACGGGCGGAGCCCGGCTCCCGTAGGAGTCCGGGCGGAGTCTCCTGCAATTAAAGTCAGGTGCGAAGTCCGGCTCCCGTAGGAGTTCGGACGGATCTTACCGGCAGTTGAAGTTGGCGACGGAGCCCGGCTCCCGTAGGAGTCCGGACGGAGTCCCCCTTGAGGTTGGAGTCGTGGGCGGAGTCCGGCTCCCGTGGGAGTCCGGGCGGAGTCCTCTCGGAGTTGATTCTGCTGAGAACTTCGGCTGTGGGTATTTTATACCCAACACCAGTCCCCCTACTTTCGAGTTTGAATTTCGAATGAAGGAAGTACAGAGAGATTGGCATAGCCGAAGTTGTTCTCTCGAATCCTGCGCACGGCCGCCCCCATATATTTTGGCATTAAATGTGCGCGTGCTGGAGTCTTTTCGAATCGAGGCGATACAAAGGGATCCTTCGAAATTCCCGCCGGTACACTGGCCCAGGTACGACGCCATAATGGCTCTGCCGATTCGTCAGCCGCTTTTAGCCGCCCGCCCGGGGGAGTGGGACACGTGTCGGGCGCGGGCTGGCCTGGGGGGATTCGCGATCATTATGGCGCCGGATCCCAGGGTCTATTTAAACCCGTCCTCTTACCTTTAGGGGCCCTATTTCGTTCCAGAGTTTTATCAGTGTCTGCCTTCCCTTCGAGAGCCCTGTTTTAGTTGGTATCTTCTCGAGCCGTAGGCGCCCTCCAAATCGTCCCTCTGGTCCCTCAGAGCGATCTAGGTTAGTTCCAGCACCTTCAACCTTCTTCCCACCGCTTAGGGACTTCTTCTTTGCCATTATTTTTGTATTCCTCCGAGTTAGTTTCCTGTGACCCCTCGCCCCTCATCCTGTCCGTCTTCTTCGGGATCTTTAGAGCCCTCATTCGAAGCTACTCGAAATGTCGTCCGGCTCTTCTGCTCCCTGCAGTTCCGGGAGTTCTTCGGCCTCAAACCCCCAGGTCCCTTGCTCTGTAGACGAACCCGCGTCTGGGATTGGGCTCCACCCGATTTTTGCACCGGGCGCCATTCCATGTTCCCTGACTCCGGAGGAACTCCTTCTGATAAGGGTTCAGTATGGAGTTCCTCCGGAGTACGACCTAGAGCTGCCTAGCCCTTCTGACCGGGCTAGCACTCCCCCATCCGGTCGTTTTTGTCTGTATCAGGAGGCGTTCCGTGCCGGACTCCGGCTTCCACTTCCTTCCTTTGTTGTCGCCCTCTTCCGCTTCTTAGACATCTCCTTGGCTTCTGTGGCCCCGAATTCTTTTAGGTTTTTGATAGGATTTCTCTCCCTTTGCCACGTAGTCGAGGTCCAACCGTCTCTCTCCCTGTTTAGGCACTTCTATACTTTCAAGCACCATCCTTCGGCGAAGGACTGGTGGTACTTCTCCCCCCAGTTCGGCAAGAAGGGGTTGCTGAAAGGTGCCCCTTCTTCAATCCACAATTGGAAGGAGAAATACCTCTTCGTCCACTGCCCGACCTTGAGGCTGGGCCTGCCCCCTTGGGGCTCTCTGAAGGATTCTGTCCGCCGGGCCACCAGTCTGGGGGAGGATGACCTCTAGGCTGCCCGGAAGCTTCTTGCCTACTCCGCTCCTTCCCTCCCCAATCTTCTGAGGGAGCAATTTCTGTTCAACATTGGCCTGAGCCCCCAGGATCCTGCGAGTACTTCATCTCTTCTTTTCTTCTATCCTTCTTCTTCTTCTTCTTCTTCTTCTTTCACTCTTCTTCCTTCCCTCTCCTTTTCTCCTCTTTCTTCTTTCTCTTTTTCTCTTTTTTTTTTTTTTGACCCTTGATTAATTGGTCTGCTTCTTTTTCTTTCTCTCTCTTTTTTTTTTTTTAAGGAATGGACGCCGAAGTAGCGCGGATGCTTGCCAGGGGCCTCAGGGCCCACAAAAGGAAGGGTGTCGCGACCTCCGGATCGGCGAAGAGGGCCAGGGCGGAGGAGTCGAGCTTGGCCGCACCCACCCAGGCGGCTCCAGCAATTGACATTCCCTCGGATGCCGAGGCAACGGCTCCCCGGGCCTCCTCGAGGAGTCCGCCGGCTGGGGCCCCTGTTTCGGGGGTCTGCTTCACGGAGGCGGCCGTGGCCGAGAGGGGGAAGAGAAGGAAATCGGTGGCCCGCAGGGTGAGTAGCCGTCGAACTGCCGCTGACGAGTCTCTCTGCTCCGAAGAGGGGCCGGAGAATCCCTTCAATGACAGGGAGTTGATCAGGCGGTTGATCGACGGCTGCATTCTGCCCGACATCGTCGAGAGGATCGACCGCGTCGATCTTGAGCAGCGGGCCTGGAACTCTTTGGGGTCCTTCCTTGCGGTAAGCAAATCTTTATTTACCTGACTATTCGGCCTTTGTTCTGATCCCCTAGCCGCCCTTGCAGATTGGACACCAGCTCCTCGCCAATATCGAGACGGTGAACCGTGCGAGGAGGGACATCCTCCAGGTGGAGGAGCACTGCCGGGCCGAGGTTGCTCGCCTCCAAGCAAAGACAGCCGAAGTAGCCGCCCTCCAAGAGGCCCTGGAAAGAGAGAAACAAGCCCGGGAGGAGGAGAGGCAGACCTTGGAGGAGTCGGCGAGAAGGGCGGAGGCCGAGGTCGCCAACTTGACTGAACAGATTTCGATCCTGGTCTCGGAGGTCAGAGTCCTTGCGGTAGAGGAATTCAAGGCTTTCGCGAAGATGAGGGACCTGAATGTCCAATTCGGCCAAGAGGCGTTCATCAAGGGGTTTGAGCTCTGCCAAGAGAAGGTGGCCAGAAAATTTTCGGAGCTCGACCTCAGCTTCCTAGGCGAGGAGTCCGAAGACGAGGCCGGTCCCTCGCCAGCCGCCACTGCTATTGCAGCCCCCTTGCCGGGGACGCCGAGTTCTCTAACCCCCGCCCCTGAGGTCTGAGACCTCCGACCTTGTATTTTTATTTCATCGCAATTTTTCTTTTCTTTTTTGTCTTCAAAAATCATCCAATCAATAAAGTTGAATTTCTTGTCGTGGATGGCTTCTCCTCCCTCCCCTTCTTCTCTCTGCTTTTCTTCCTGTGATGAGTCGTGCTTTGACGCTTTTGCTTTCTGACGGCAGTGTTCTGCAGAAGCACTTCCCCTGCCCCTGGGGATTCCGCTGAAGTCGACGATCCAGCAGCTGAAGAAGGAAGTCCTTCACTTGACAAAGGAGTCAAAGAAGATGGAGGGCGAGCTTCGCAGATTGAGGAAAGGTCATTCTGAAGCCACCGCGGAGGCCACCCACTTTCGGAATCTCCACGTGAAGGGGATCATGGAGTACAGCCGGAGGAAGGCGAATTTCGCGAAGGAGCTTGAGGAATGCAAGAAGAGCGCCAGCGACCGAATTTGGGCTCAGGCCGCCAGGATTAGCGCCCTCAAGGTGGAACTGTCAGCCGCGAAGGGAAAGATCGGCCAGCTGGAAGGAAGTTCGTCCCGGCTCTTGGCTCGGGTCGACGGCGACCAGGAGTGGTCGAAGAAGGTCTCCGACCTTCAGCAGCAGCTTCAGGACGCCGAGGTGAGCCACGACGTGCATCGGGCCAGCTGGCGCAGGCAGGTGGAGGAATATAAAGGGAGACTCAGGGCAGCGACCGACGAAGTCAACCGTCTCCAGAGGCAGCTGGCCAGCAGGGCTCAGCTCACTTCCGTCCGGGATTCTGATGAGCTCCAGTTTCTAAGAGGAACCGTTGAAGGGATTTCTGTCGCCCTTGGGGAAAAGACAGTCGAGCTGCAACAACTGAAGATTCAACTGGCATACGAGCAGCGGGCCGTCGCGGACGCGGAGGCGGAATCTGAGGTTTTGAGAAAGAGGCATCGAGAGGCGGAGGCCGAGAGCCAGCGACTTCGTCGGGCGCTCCAGGGCGCGCTGCAGAAAAGGGAAGAGCTAGAAGAAGAAATTGAGAATCTAAGGCAGTCCTGGATGAGAGGTGGAGTAGATAACTCTAGGTCGGAGGGAGCAGAGCCTCCTTAGAGCTATTTTCGCCCTTCTGTCTTTTCATGTATTTACTTCTCTTTTTGTTGCTTTGCTTTTTTTTCCTTGGCCTTCCGGGCTTTGTAGCGTGTATTTCGAAAATGGAATGAAAAGAGGGTTTTGTGTTACCTCGTCCGCGCGTTGTATTAAATTATCGTCCGTCGAACTTTTCTTATCGTTCGACTTGTCTGATGTAGACGTCGTTGGGAGGCGCCCAGTCGTCGATGCGTTAGCTCGCCTTCCTCATCGTACATGGCCGCAAGCCCGAGCTTGGTGGTCCGGACTCTGCATTGCTTCGGGGACGTCGCTGTCTTCCTGACCTGTGTCGGGAGTCTTTTCAGAGGCTGGGGGTGTTTGGTAGGAACTCCCCGTCTCCATTGGGACGAAGTCCTTTAGGTCTTAGGTGCGGTTTGTCCTTCATCTGTTTCCGTCGTAGTTCGTCGCCCTTCCTTTTTAATTTTTCTCCTCTTCTCCGAGTGAGGGCCCTCCCCTCGCTTTTTGCGGGGTTACATAGGAGCGTGGGGGTGCCGCTAAGGGGCTTTTTTTTTTTTATCCGATCTTGTTGGATGGCCGGATTTCATCACCATCAGGACGAGGTTCTCCTCCCATTCCCGCGAGGGCACGTAAGGGCCGTTGCCAGGGCGGGCGGAGTCTTCCTTGCTGCAGAAGTCACGGACGGAGCCCGGCTCCCGTAGGAGTCCGGGTGGAGTCTCCCTAGCTGCAGAAGTCACAGACGGAGTCCGGCTCCCGTAGGAGTCCGGGTGGAGTCTCCCTAGCTGCAGAAGTCACGGACGGAGCCCGGCTCCCGTAGGAGTCCGGGTGGAGTCTCCCTAGCTGCAGAAGTCACGGACGGAGCCCGGCTCCCGTAGGAGTCTGGGTGGAGTCTCCCTAGCTACAAAAGTCACGGACGGAGCCTGACTCCCGTAGGAGTCCGGGTGGAGTCTCCCTAGCTGCAGAAGTCACGGACGGAGCCCGGCTCCCGTAGGGGTCCGGATGGGGTCTCCCTAGTTGCAGAAGTCACGGATGGAGCCCGGCTCCCGTAGGAGTCCGGGTGGAGTCTCCCTAGCTGCAGAAGTCACGGACGGAGCCCGGCTCCCGTAGCAGTCCGGATGGAGTCTCCCTAGCTGCAGAAGTCACGGATGGAGCCCGACTCCCATAGGAGTCCGGGTGGAGTCTCCCTAGCTGCAGAAGTCACGGACGGAGCCCGGCTCCCGTAGGAGTCCGAGCCTTCGACCTTGCTCAAGTTAGGGTGGGGTTCTCCTCCTATTCCCGACATGGCCGTGGGGGCACATTAGGACGCTGTAAGGCCTCTCCCCCGTCCGGTCTAAAAGAACCGGGCCTTTGACTTTGCTTATGTCAGGACGAGGTCCTCCTCCTGTTCCTGACATGGCCGTGGGGGCACGTTAGGGCGCTGTAAGGCCTCTCCCCCCGTCCGGCCTAAAAGAATCGGGCCTTTGACTTTGCTCATGTCAGGATGAGATCCTCCTCCTGTTCCTGACATGGCTGTGGGGGCACGTTAGGGCGCTGTAAGGCCTCTCCCCCCATCCGGTCTAAAAGAATCGGGCCTTTGACTTTGCTCATGTCAGGACGAGGTCCTCCTCCTGTTCCTGACATGGCTGTGGGGGCACGTTAGGGCGCTGTAAGGCCTCTCCCCCCATCCGATCTAAAAGAACCGGACCTTTGACTTTGCTCATGTCAGGATGAGGTCCTCCTCCTGTTCCTGACATGGCTGTGGGGGCACATTAGGGCACTGTAAGGCCTCTCCCCCCATCCGGTCTAAAAGAACCGGGCCTTTGACTTTGCTCATGTCAGGACGAGGTCCTCCTCCTATTTCTGACATGATTGTGGGGGCACATTAGGGTGCTGTAAGGCCTCTCCCCCCATCCGATCTAAAAGAACCGGGCCTTTGACTTCGTTCATGCCAGGTCGAGGTCCTCCTCCTGTTCCTGGCATGACTGTGGGGGCACATTAGGGCGCTGTAAGGCCTCTCCCCCAATCCGATCTCGAGATAGTCGGATTTTCATTTTAAGTATGTTAGGATGGGGTTCTCCCCCCGTTCCTAACATACCTTTGTTTCAGGCATTTGGAGGGGTCATATCCAGTCGTGACAAATCCATGCCAAATGGGAAGAGTACGTCAAGCAGAAAGAAATTTAGATTCAAGGTGAAATAGTAAGTGATACATTTACAGATTTTCCGAGTTCCACGGTTGCGGGAGGTTTGCTCCTCCTTGAGACCCTCCGGTGATGGAGTCGATGGTCCCGATGGGAGGCCGATCCTCGGGTTGCTCCTCCCTTCTTGGTGGTTCGGGCTGTGGAAGGGCCCTTGGCTGATCTCCTCTACCCTCAGGCCTGCGTCAGATGAACCTGTCGAGTCGACCTCGCTGAATGAGCTCCTCGATCTCGTCCCAGAGCTGGATGCATTCCTCCATGTCGTGGCCGTGGTCGCGGTGGTAGAGACAGAACTTGTTGGAGATGCGCTTCCCGGGGTGTGTGCGCATCCTCTCCGGCCTAGGGAGCTGCTCCCTGACCTCCATCAGTACCTGGGCGTTGAGGGGGGCGTAGTTGCGGAATCTCTCTGATGGAGAACCCCGCCGAGCCCCGCGATCCGGACTTCTCTGCCTGCGCATCCAGGGTGGAGTACGGGCACGCTTGTGCCCAGGATGGGATCGAGAACGCGGTCGGGCTTCTCTTGGCCTTTTTTCGATCGTGGGCTCACTCGAGTCTCCCGTCTGCCGCTCCCTCGCTGTCTCTTCATCCTTTATTTTGAAGGTTTCTTCCGCTCGGGCGTATCCTTCAGCCCGAGCTAGCAAATCAGCAAAATCCCTGGGGTACTGATTTATGTCACAAATTGACATAAAAAGTATCAATTAATATCTAAATTATCTAACTTTATTAAGAAATTGATATTTGTTATTATATTTTGCAGAAGAAGAGACCATCAATAGAAAGAACAAGGAAAGAGGATTCCAACGGCGTAAATTTTATGCAAAACGGAGTTAAATTGACCCAGGAATTGAAGAATGAAGAAAGAAGACTCAATTGGGTCAAACCCGAGTCAAATCAGATCAAAATTGATCAAAAATCAACTGATTTGGTGATCTGGTTAGCCGTCTGGTCCACAGCAATAGGCGCATGGACCATGGATCCATCGGCACACAATAAACCCCCCTAACAACCCTCTAAAACCTCTTAGTCCCACATCTAAAGTTTTGAAAACCTTATAACCCCCAAATGCCTATAAAAAGCCCCCAAAGGCCCTTGTTTTATGTATTCTTCCTTCCGATCAAGCTTGTAACCCTAGATAGTGGGATTTTTAGCTCTCTTCTCAAGCCTCGAGCTTTGAAATTTTTGTAATAATTTTTTTTTTTATATAAAATCTTATTTTTATGCAATTTCATCTCTTTACATTATGCAATTTATTTTTCTTGCAATTAGGATAGTTTAATTTATGCAATTTAATTTTATGCAATTAGGATAGTTTAATTTATGAAATTAGGGTAGTTTATTTTTCTGCATTTAAATTTTGCATGTAGATTTAGATCATGTCTAGCTAAGCATCCCTTCTAGGGTTTGCGATGAAGCTAGATCATGAGTAGGGATTTTACATAGGGCTCTTTCTTTTTCTTAGGGTTTTTTTTTCTTCCTCTTTTGCCAAGAATTTTTGATGAACTACAGTTGGGTCAGAGTCCCTTCATAGTTCATGCTTGATTCAGTGCATAGGAGGAGAAAACCCTGAGGGATCCTAGTTACTATTCCCCTGTAAAGAATCTTGATGGGTTATCGTTGGGCCTTAGTCCCTTCATAATCTATGCTTGGGAAAGACAAGAGGAGTAGTCGTTAGGATCAATAAGAAAAATTCTAGGTAGAATTTCCTAATCTAGATCTAGTGGATTCAAAAACTCTAGATCCTTAGTCTTATTGTCTTTAGCAAACAACTTTCGACTTTTGATTTTCGTTAAAGCTCGCTTGAGCATAGATTTGAAAATCGTTTTTAAACAAAGTCTCTGTGGGATCGATCCGTACTCGCTGGTCATGCTACTCTGTACACCGTGCGCTTGCGGTTTTATTTACAAATTTTAAGATTTGCACATCAAGTTTTTGGCGCCGTTGCCGGAGATTTGGCATTTTAAATTATTTTCAAATATTTGTTCTTCGTGCTTTATAACTCTCTTTCTTTTTCCTTTAGATTTCTATATTTAGTTGGTGATTGCTGGAAAACTCAGGTACGCTTCTAATTTCTCTTTTATTATTTTTAGTTAATTACTTTTGCTTTTAGACCTAATTATTTGAATTTACTTAATCAAAAAAAAAAAACAAAACAAAATAAAAGACATTTCATAATCATGAAGTAAAATATCAAAATTAAAAAAAAAAATTTTAAATTAAAATCTTTTACATTCTTGGTCATCTTGTTTATTTGCATTTGCATTTTCATAATTAATCTAAGGGCATCAACCCATTAACAAGATAAGGTGGGAATTTCATTACCCTTTCTTAGCCCAAAAACTATTTTCATCATATTGCATTACCTAGACCTTTAATCTTAAAATCAATTAGACGTCAACCTTAAGGAATTCGAGCTTAATAGGACAAGGAACCCTAAGAGTTCTACCAAGTTTGAGTTGTTTGATTAGTTGGTGTCTAGGCAAGTCCCTGAGGGTGGTTTGTTAAATTGGTTCAGTTGCTGGCCTGACCAACTCGTTTGATGTCTAGAAAGGCAACGATGAGTGAACCTCCCACCTCTTATACTTACCTGGCTAACTAGTTGATCAATCTCCACTTGGAAGGTTTGAAGGGTCATCTTGGAATAGTTAGGAGCTGTCTAGATTTAGGTTAACCCTAGGATAGATTGAGTTTAATTTATTGTTTCACTTGTTTGAAAAAAAAAAATATTAAAATTTAAATTAATTTGGTTACTTTTCTTTAGATTTAGGACTCCTTAGGATCTTCTCTTTAGAATTTTTTCTCTTTCTTTTTCTTATACATAAAAATTTTATAAAAAAAAAAAAAATTGTATAAACATCGAGAACCGTACACCTCGTGTGTGGAGAAGAGTGTCGGGTCGTCTAGTTAGAATTGAGTCAATTTCTGTTGTTCCAATGGCTGAACCAATCCAACCCATGACCCTTAAGGATTTGTGTTATCCAGTTGGCTCCATCCAACCATCTTGTATCAGGTTGCCACAACCCACAGCTAACAATTTTGAAATCAAACCTCAAATCATAAATATGCTTCCAAAATTCACAGGATTAGAGGATGCTTATATATTTATTAGAGAATTTGAGGAGGTATGTGCAACCATGAAACTGCAATTAACAGAGGATGAGGTCAAACTTAGATTAATCAACTTTGCCCTTAAGGACAATGCTAAGAAGTGGCTTTATAGTCTGCCAAACTATTCTGTCACTACCTGGGAGGGCTTTGTGAGAACATTTTTAAAAAAGTATTTTCCCCATCATAAAACAGCTAGGATTAGGAATGAAATAAATCAATTTTACCAACTAGCTGGTGAATCATTTTGGAAGTACTTTGATCGTTTCAAGAATCTTTTGACCCAATGCCCACACCATGGAATAGAAACTTGGAGACTATGCCAGATCATCTATGAGGGGTTAGATTCAAACTCAAGAACCATGCTAGAGTCCATGTGCCAAGGCCAATTTATGGACAAAGAAACTACTGAAGCTTGGCAATTCTTAGAAGACCTAGCCGAGAAAAATTTACAGTGGGAAACAACTAGGGAACCTGATAAAGCTACACCTTCAAGAGGAGGAATGCATCAAATTCAACCAACCCTAGCATCAGAGGCCAAGATTGCAACCTTAACACGTAGATTGGAAGCCTTAGAATTACAGAGACCAGCCAATGTAAATCAAATATCTGCACCCATGTGTAAAGGGTGCAATGCACCAGACCATGTCTTAGAAGAATGTTCCTACTCGAATGAGTATGCACAGGTGAATGCCACCTATCAAGGACCATTGAACAATCCTTATGCACCCACATATAACCCAGGTTGGAAGAATCACCCGAATTTCTCATGGTCCCAGAATCCTAATGTAGGTAATCCAAATTTCAATCAGCAAAATCTAAGGTCCAACCCAGTGATGAACAACCAGCCAGGCTTCCATGATAATGACAAGAAAATTACCTCTTTAGAGAAAAGCCTAGAAGCCATGATGAAAACACATACCAGCTTTATGCAAACCACGGGTCAACTCATAAATAATAACACCCAAGCTATAGCCCGTCTGGAAATGCAAGTAAGTCAGCTGGCTTCGACCATTAGTGAACGAGAACATGGTAGGTTACCTTGCCAACACGAGCCAAATCCTAGGAACCAAAATGGTCCACGACCCCAACAAGGAAACCAAGTTAATGGTGTAAATGCCATTCATACCTTAAGATCAGGAAAACAAATAGACAATAAGGTAGTTGCACTTGATGATATAGATGACTCATCTGCCGAGTCACCTTCTAAAACTACTACCTTTCAACCTCAAGCACCAGAAACTGAAAATTCACCTAGCCCAGTACTTAAAAGTCCTAGAGCTCCTTTTCCAAACAGACTGAAATCCAATAAATCTGAACATTTAGACAAAATTTTAGAGGTATTTAAACAAGTCCAAGTTAATATTCCTCTTTTAGATATAATCCATCAGGTTCCAACTTATGCCAAATTTTTAAAAGATCTCTGCACTAGGAAAAGGACCACTAATGTACCAAAGAAAGCATTTTTGGCTGCAAGTGTCAGTTCATACCTATCTAGCCATGTGCCAATTAAATATAAGGACCCTGGAGCTCCAACAATTTCTTGTGTTATTGGAGAAACCAATATAAAAAAGGCCTTGCTAGATCTAGGAGCTAGTGTGAATATCCTTTCATATTCGGTGTATGAACAACTAGGATTAGAAAAACTTCAACCTATTGGGATCATATTACAGTTAGCCGATAGATCTCTCAGGATCCCTAAGGGAATGGTCGAGGATGTTCTGATAAAGGTTGAAAATTTCATTTTCCCTGTAGATTTTATTGTTTTAGAGATTGAGCCAGTTGCGAATCCTAAAGGACATATACCTGTCATTTTAGGAAGACCATTCTTAGCTACGGCCAATGCTGAAATCAATTGTCGAAATGGTCTAATGAAGTTATCCTTTGGGAATATGACCATTGAGCTTAATGTTTTTAACTTAGAACAGGAATCCTCTTCTCATGCTGATGTCAATGTAGTCCAAGATGGTATTTATGAATCCATTGACATTAGTGATGATGAAGTCGATCTAGAGTCTAACCCTTGGTTAATCCATGAGTCTGAGGATGTCAATGAAATACTTAAAGAAAATCAGATTAATCAGGAATCGACACTTTCTACTGAATCAATCATTGAGATGGTGAACTCATCACCTAAACCATCGATAGAGGAAGCACCCATTTTAGAACTGAAGCCCCTCCCAGAACATCTCAAGTATGCATATCTAGGACCCAAAGAAACTTTGCCTGTAATTATTGCATCAGACCTAGATCCCAAGCAAGAGGAGGAGTTATTGTCAGTTCTAAAAGCAAATCAAGAGGCAATAGGTTGGACCATAGCAGATATCAAAGGAATAAGTCCTTCTATAGTTCAACATAGAATATACTTAGAGGAAGAGGCTAAACCAACAAGAGAAGCCCAAAGAAGGCTTAATCCAGTTATGAAGGATGTAGTTAAAAAAGAGATTCTGAAACTCCTAGATAGTGGAATAATTTATCCTATTTCTGATAGCTCTTGGGTAAGCCCAGTTCAAGTAGTATCCAAGAAATCTGGGGTAACAGTGGTCCAAAATGATGCAAACGAACTTATCCCAACTAGGACCCAAATGGGATGGAGGGTCTGTATAGACTATAGAAAGTTGAATGCTGAGACAAGGAAAGATCACTTTCCTTTGCCATTTATTGATCAAATATTGGAAAGACTAGCCGGACAAGAGTTTTACTGTTTTCTTGATGGATACTCCGGTTACAACCAGATCCCCATAGCCGCTGAAGATCAAGAAAAGACTACATTCACCTGTCCATTTGGTACTTTTGCCTATAGACGAATGCCCTTTGGACTATGTAATGCACCGGCAACCTTCCAGAGATGCATGATCAGTATGTTTTCAGATATGATAGAACGATTTCTAAAAATTTTTATGGATGACTTTTCTATTTTTGGCCTAACCTTCTCCGAGTGTCTGAATCACCTGCAATTAGTTCTAGAACGATGTAAGGAGAAGCACTTAGTTCTCAACTGAGAAAAATATCAGTTTATGGTCAAACAGGGAATAGTTCTTGGCCATGTCATTTCTAAAAAGGAGATTGAAGTGGACAAGGCCAAAATAGATCTAATTGCAAGTCTTCCATCACCTAAATCTGTGAAAGAAATACGTTCATTTTTAGGTCATGCTGGATTCTATAGAAAGTTTATTGCCAACTTTAGCAAAGTAGCACGTCCACTGACTAATCTTTTGGCAAAGGATACCAAATTTGAATTTACTCATGAGTGCTTGGAATCTTTTGAATTTCTAAAAAATGCACTTGTATTAGCTCCAATCATTCATCCTCCCGTCTGGTCTGAACCATTTGTATTAATGTGTGATGCGTCCGATCATGTTGTAGGCGCAATCTTAGGTCAACGAATAAATAAGCTGCCTAGAGTGATATATTATGCAAGTAAAACCTTAAATGATGCGCAACTTAACTACACCACAACTGAGAAGGAGTTCCTTGCCGTTGTCTTTGCTTTAGAGAAATTTAGATCTTATTTGGTTGGGATCCACACCATTGTTTACACCGATCACTCAGCCATTAGACATCTCCTAGCAAAGAAGGATGCCAAGGCACGCTTAATCAGATGGATTTTGCTCCTTCAAGAATTTGACCTAGAAATTAGGGACAAGAAAGGCACTGAGAATGTTGTAGCAGATCATTTGTCCCGAATTCCAGTTGCACCATCTAGTGAACCACCCATCAATGAATCTTTCTCAGATGAGCAACTCATGTCTGTGTCTACTGAACCTTGGTTTGCTGATATTGTAAATTATTTAGCCATAGGCAAGATACCTTCTCATTGGACTAAGCAGGATAAATATAAATTCTTTGCCCAAGTGAAGTATTTCATTTGGGATGATCCTTATCTTTTTAAACAATATCCTGATCAAATTATTAGAAGGTGTATCCCAGATAACGAAGTCATGAATATTTTATCTTTTTGTCATGATCAAGCATGCGGGGGTCACTTCGCGTCTAAGAAAACTGCTGCTAAGGTTCTCCAATGTGATTTTTATTGGCCCAATTTGTTTAAGGATGCTCATGAATATTGTAAAAGTTGTGCTCAATGTCAGAAAATGGGCCGAATCACCAAGCGACGCATGATGCCACTCAACCTAATCTTGGTAGTTGAAGTTTTTGATGTTTGGGGGATCGATTTCATGGGACCATTTCTAAATTTTTTTGGAAATGAATACATTCTAGTAGCAGTTGATTATGTTTCAAAATGGATAGAAGCAATTGCATGTAGAACACCCGATAGCAAAATGGTCATTAAGTTTCTTAAAGAAAATATTCTATCCCGTTTCGGTATTCCTAGGGCAATCATTAGTGATCGGGGAACCCATTTTTGTAACCGATCTTTTGCAACATTGATGAAAAAGTATAATGTCACCCACAAATTGGCCACACCATATCATCCTCAAACTAGTGGGCAAGTTGAAGTGTCAAACCGATAAATTAAACAGATCCTGGAAAAAACTGTTAGTGCCAATAGAAAGGATTGGTCTTTGAAATTAATTGATGCACTTTGGGCATACCGAACCGCTTTCAAGACCAATCTAGGAATGTCTCCTTATAGGATTGTGTTTGGTAAACCATGTCACTTGCCTATTGAGATAGAACACAAAGCCATGTGGGCCATCAAACAACTAAATACAAATTTGAACGACGTTGGAAACCATAGGAAGCTTCAATTGAATGAATTAGAAGAACTTAGAAATGAAGCCTATGAAAATGCAAGGATATACAAGGAACGAACCAAAGCATTTCATGATCAATCAATTATAAGAAAAACTTTCAATATCGGACAAAAGGTGCTCTTATATAACTCTAGATTACATCTGTTTCCAGGAAAGCTTAGGTCTACATGGACAGGACCATTTTTAGTAAAGAAAGTTTTTTCACACGGAGCTGTTGAGATTGAAAACCCAAGTAATGGTGTTATCTTTAAAGTTAATGGTCAACGATTAAAACCATTCTTGGAATTACCTGTCAAGACTGTTGAAGATGCCATGGTTCTTTATGAACCAACTTATTCTGATTAAGTTGCTTCGAGGTTTGGTCTGGTTGAAGACATAAAACTTAGCACTTCTGGGAGGCAACCCAGCTTATTTAATTTCTAATGCTTTATTTGTTTTCAGTTTGCTTAGGACAAATAAATTAGATAAACTCCATTGGGGACAATGTCGGTCAAGTTGGGGGGAGAGCTTGAACAAAATCAGGTGTTATCATTTCCTTTTCCTTCCACTATGAGTTAATTCTTGCATTTAATATATTAATTTTTTTTTATAAAATCTTATTTTTATGCAAAAAAAAATAAAATAAATTAATCTAGAAAAGAAATAAGAGTAAGTTAGAAAGTATTTGCTAATGTAGTAAATCATGGAGAAGATTAGCTGGTTAGACTCTTGATGGCTTAGGTCATTTAAAGACTATTAGCACTTCCAATTGCACATGCACACTAACAAGGTAAAGTAGGTGTTAATTGTAAGGCCAATTAAGGATTTGAGTATTATTTAAATTAGATAATTTTTTCTACACTCTAATTGAAGAAATTTGAATTTAAGGAAAGAGCTATCTGCCTGAAATAAAATACAAAACACAGAGTAAATGTGGATTGCCCTAAGCCTAGTAACCGGGTCTCTTCACCTAAGTCAAGTGTTGAGATTCGCATCAAACGGTGGTGGGAAGGCCAGGATGCTCAGCAAAAAAAAAAAAAACAGTGTGAAAGCTACCTTAGTTCTTTGTTTAATCTGGGGTGTATAGAAAATTAATCAAACTAAGTTATGAAAAATGATACAATTGGCCTGTACAAGTTAATATTGAAATACTAAGTTAGTTATCACTCACACAAGTGCTATAAAACTTTAAGTGTACTCTAAGAAAGCTTCTAAGTAGACTGACTACCGATTCTAATTCGAAGCTCATTACTTAGTAAGACTAGAAAACTTCTTGAATTTCGATCTTAAATTAAATTGCAAAGGAAGGATCTTTTTGGAATATGATCTTATTTTGGTACATTGCTAAGGGACTAGCAATGATTAAGTTGGGGGGTGTGATTTATGTCACAAATTGACATAAAAAGTATCAATTAATATCTAAATTATCTAACTTTATTAAGAAATTGATATTTGTTATTATATTTTATAGAAGAAGAGATCATCAATAGAAAGAACAAGGAAAGAGGATTCCAATGGCGCAAATTTTATGCAAAACGGAGTTAAATTGACCCAGGAATTGAAGAATGAAGAAAGAAGACTCAATTGGGTCAAACCCGAGTCAAATCAGATCAAAATTGATCAAAAATCAACTGATTTGGTGATCTGGTTAGCCGCCTGGTCCACAGCAATAGGCGCATGGACCATGGATCCATCGGCACACCATAAACCCCCCTAACAACCCTCTAAAACCTCTTAGTCCCACATCTAAAGTTTTGAAAACCTTATAACCCCCAAATGCATATAAAAAGCCCCCAAAGGTCCTTGTTTTATGTATTCTTCCTTCCGATCAAGCTTGTAATCCTAGATAGTGGGATTTTTAGCTCTCTTCTCAAGCCTCGAGCTTTGAGATTTTTGTAATAAATTTTTTTTTATATAAAATCTTATTTTTATGCAATTTCATTTCTTTACATTATGCAATTTATTTTTCTTACAATTAGGATAGTTTAATTTATGCAATTTAATTTTATGCAATTAGGTTAGTTTAAATTATGCAGTTTAAATTTATGCAATTAGGATAGTTTAATTTATGAAATTAGGGTAGTTTATTTTTCTGTATTTAAATTTTGCATGTAGATTTAGATCATGTCTAGCTAAGCATCCCTTCTAGGGTTTGCGATGAAGCTAGATCATGAGTAGGGATTTTACATAGGGTTCTTTCTTTTTCTTAGGGTTTCTTTTTTTTCCTCTTTTGCCAAGAATTTTTGATGAACTACAGTTGGGTCAGAGTTCCTTCATAGTTCATGCTTGATTCAGTGCATAGGAGGAGAAAACCCTAAGGGATCATAGTTACTACTCCCCTGTAAAAAATCTTGATGGGTTATCGTTGGGCCTTAGTCCCTTCATAATCTATGCTTGGGAAAGACAAGAGGAGTAGTCGTTAGGATCAATAAGAAAAATTCTAGGTAGAATTTCCTAATCTAGATCTAGTGGATTCAAAAACTCTAGATCCTTAGTCTTATTGTCTTTAGCAAACAACTTTCGACTTTTGATTTTTGTTAAAGCTCGCTTGAGCATAGATTTGAAAATCATTTTTAAACCAAGTCTCTGTGGGATCGACCCGTACTCGCTGGTCATGCTACTCTGCACACCGTGCGCTTGCGGTTTTATTTACAAATTTTAAGATTTGCACATTAGGTACTTCTTCTCCAGGGAGAACAAAAGGTCATTCTTCTGAAGGCCACCCTTCAGGACGGCCATTGCGACTAATTGGTCCAAGTTTCAGACCTCCAGCGCTGCGACGTTGAAGCGGTTGATGTAGGTCCGAATGGACTCCCCTTCCCTCTGCTTGATATTGAGGAGGGACTGCGAACCTTTCCGGGGGCGCTGGCTGCTGACAAAATGGGCCACAAATTGGTGGCTCATTTGATCGAAGAAAAAGATGGTACCCGATTTCAAAGCCGAGTACCAGTTCCTCGCCACTTCCTTCAAGGTGGACGGGAAGGCCCGGCATAGAATGACGTCAGGAGCACCGTGAAGCAGCATCATCGTCCGGAAGGCCTCCAAATGATCAACCGGGTCTGAAGTCCCGTCGTAGCTTTCGAACTGGGGGAGCTTGAAGTTTGGTGGGATCGGTTCCTACATGATCATTTGAGAGAAGGGAGGGTCAGTACAGATATCCTCACCATAAGCGGGGGGAGCATGGCGGAGTTCCTCGATTCGCTGGTTCATCTCCTGGAGCCTCCGGTCCAGGAAATCCTTCCGACTTCGAGTCTCGAGGGTCCTCTGGCAGAATGGGGGCAGGGATCTTCCAGGGGTAGAGTCGTGGTCCGATTGAGGGCTCTCCACCCTCGGGTTCGTTTTTCCAGGAAGGACAGGGCGGCTGGCCCAGGTGGTCCGTCCCGCCGTCGGATTCTGGTGTTCCGGGGACACCCTTTCCAGGCGTACTGATGCCTGTGGCTGCTGCTGCTGCATAGCCTGCACAACTTCTGTGAGGCCTTTGACCTGTTGCGCCAGCAGGTCAAACTGCTCCGCACCGACCGCCGCCGTCGGAGGAGGAGGAGGAGGTTGAGAAACAGGAGGGGAGGTCGGAGCCTGAGATCTGGCCGCGGAGGCCGTGGACCGTCGCGTGGACGCCTTGCGGGGAGGCATCAAGTAAGGATCCCGTGGGGGAAACAAGGAGTAGGTGCCGGAGGAGACGATCGGAGGCGGCTCCGTTGAGCGCTCCTTTAAGAACAAAGGTACTGCGAAGGTTCAGCCCTTCCTCTAGCGCCAATCCTGTTGGTGCAAAAATTCGCTTGCGTCGGAGAAGCTGGAGTCGAGGGAGTCGCGATCGCCGTCGGGACCTGCAAAGGAAGTCTAAACCGAAGGTGGGGTTGCTCCGGCAAGACCCTCCGATGCTCAAGTCAGTTCTCTGCCTTAACAAGAATGGAGTGCTCGAACGGAGAATTTAGCAGAGTTTCGGAGAATTTAAAGTCAGGTGCGAAGTCCGGCTCCCATAGGAGTTCAGACAGATCTTACCGGCAGTTGAAGTTGGCGACGGAGCCCGGCTCCCGTAGGAGTCCGGGCGGAGTCCCCCTTGAGGTTGGAGTCGTGGGCGGAGCCCGGCTCCCGTGGGAGTCCGGGCGGAGTCCTCTCGGAGTTGATTCTGCTGAGAACTTCGGCTGTAGGTATTTTATACCCAACAGTATATATCAGTAAAAAAATATATTATATATAGAAATAAGAGAAAAAAATAATATTATATGTGATTTTTTTTAATTATGATGTTATTGGGGATAATTTCGTTCTGATCGAAGACATAAAGCCTATAAAGATGGATTGACTTTAATTCACGTGCCTCTTTCAAAAATTCAAACGACTACTGACAGCAGAGCAAGTAAGAAAAAATAACAAATAAAATCTCTTCAAATGAAGAAAGAATAACCGTCATATCTCTTCAGATAAATTAAAACTAACCGTTTGATTCTCTTTCTTCTAATGGCTCTTCAGCTTCTATCTATAAATAAAGGTTTACTAGTGACTCTCAAAGTATAAAATTTTTTCTCTCTCAATATGCTCATTCCTTTCCTTTTGTTGTCGGATTTTTGACTTGAGCGTCAAAAGGTTCCGTCGAAGCCGCTTCCAATTTAAGATTTTTCTTGCAGGTCTTACCATCATCGTTCGACCGTCATCGATCTGTCATCGCCGTCCAACTCCAACTGATCTGATCTCGAAATCAAAATCTGCGTTCATAAATTACTGCTAGAGGAAGGGTCAGGCTCAGGCTCAGTTACGGGAAGGACCAAATGCTCAATGAGAAGAATTTTTATTGTACTATTTTAATACCGACGAGATTCGATCATCTCCTCTAAACCGTCCAAATGATTCGATCATCCACATTTCGGCTGATGCCGATCAGATTTAATTCCTCCCAATCGATCAATATTTTTTCAATTATTCAAATCGCATTCGAAATCTGAAGCTGACGATCCAAATGATTATTTTTAAATTATTTTATTTTTTATTTATATTGAGAAATTTGAATTGTTACAAGATCCAGAAAGGAAGGCCAGACAAGAGGCGACCGACCATGCTGAAATGGGGTGCACAGATACTTTGGTATTTCCCCTCTAGATCATTTGAATCTGACAAAAGCATTAATGCCTGTCCCTCTTTCATCCCATCACCCCACACAACAAGACAAAAAAGAATAGGGAAGGGGCGAAGGAGGGAACTGGGAATGCGGGGAGAGGAGGGGTGGCCTAGTCGTCCCCCTTTGCTCGTCAACCCGGAGGCCCACCTCCCACGACAGCCTCCCTGAATACTGTTGCCCAGTTATGTAATTAAAAAAAAAAAAATTTAAATTTTTAAAAATTTAAAATTAATATAAAATTATAAAAATTAAATAATAAAAAATAAATTAATTGAAGTGAATGATTTAAGTAAAATGAAGATATTAAATACAAGAGTACAAGAAAAAAAATAAAATAAAGAACAAGTAAGCACATCACAAACAATCAAGATTTATAGTGGTTCGGTACCAACTTTACACCTACATCCACTCCCCAAGCTCCTATTTAAAAATTTAAATTCACTAAACCGTATTCAATAATAATACAATGTCGGTACCTCCGACTCTAGCTATCCCAAACTAGAACACTTGTTTTTCGGGTACAAGCCAATCCAATACAATCCGATTCAAGGTTCGGATCAATCTTTCTATATTTTAGAACCCTTCCAAAACTAAAAATCAACTCAAAAACAGAGTATAACAGTTAATCACACGGAAATACAAATGTAGCTGCTTTAATGAGCAAATAAAACTTTAAATGTACTTTACATAGTAAGAAGGAAGCTTTTCTGATTTTCCTCGAGATGGTTGAAGACTTGAATGAGCTCTTGAGGAGTTGGTGAACTTGAAATGAAAGCTTCTTTAACTTCAAGAGGACTCTTTGCTTAGGGCTGAAATGAATGCTTGAAATCCTTCAATCTCTCCTCTTTTAAGTGCCTTTTATAGCTTCAAATGATGGTGGAAAGTGATCTGGGTAGTTTTAGAACCGTTGGAGATCATTAAATGAGTATTAAATGCACCAAAACGAGCTGAAAAACTAATCATTACGGAGTTTTTCCGTCGTAAGAGTCGACTCATGGGGTCGACTTCTGTGGCACAGAACAAAAAATGATTGTTCTGTAATTTTGACATGCACAGCAATAGAGGTCGACTCATAGGGTCGACTCATGCACAGGGATCGACTCAATTGGGTGTGCCAGCCAAAAAACAACGTGCCGTTCAGCCCCATTTGATATGAGTCAACTCATGGGGTCGACTCAGTTTTATAAACATTATTTTCTTTCAAAATACACATCCAAAAAGTGTGAAATTTCCTCCAATGGATCATAAATCTTCTGTTCTTACTTTTGAAGCTTTCGAGTTAGGACTTAGTGAAATTATGATTTTGCCTCTGAAAAATAATAAATCTTTTTCTAAGCCAAAATCATTAGTAACCCCCTCAAATGCTTTGTAATCATCAAAATCAATTCAAGGAGTAACAATCTCCCTCTTTTTGATGATGATAAAATACTTGAGCAAAAGCAGAGTATAACATATATAAGACATTGAACACAAATTTCAAATTTATGAAAATACATCACTTAAACATCATAGCCAGTTATTTGAATAAAATACATCATGAGTAGTTTGAAGATCAATTTGAAATTTGCTTATTAGATCATTTGCTTTGAAAATTGCTGATAATTTTGATTCTTTGACACATTTGCTTTGACAATTTTGCTTATTGTTTTCGATTCTATTTCTCTATTGCTTATTGCTCGATCTCGATTTTTGATTCTCTACTCCCTCTTTTTGACAGCACCAATTAAGATCTTAAGGAATTTTGAAGAGAGAAAAAAAAAGATAACATAAAGGACATATTTTCTCTACTCTCCCTTTTTGATAGCATATATTATTTCTTTACTCCCCCTCTTTCATTATTTATTTTCTACTCTCCCTCACTATAGCAATTATAAAAGACATATCAATTTACTCATTTAGAAGATATTGCTATTCATGATATTTCATCACACATATATGAGTCATTTTTCATATCTTATAATTAAAATATTTTAATTGATCCCATTCATAAACATTAATCCAAAGACATTCATTGAAATTCAAAGCATAAAAAATGTATATATCAAAATGTGACTGAATACATTAAGTCAAAATACATAGATCATACAAAAATCATGGATAACAACTATCCAAGAGTTAATCAGCCAACAAAATACAAAGGCCATAAGATAGATCCTAGATAAAAATAAAATAAAAAAAAAGATTAAATGTTCTAGATCTAATAGATATCATGGCTAGAGGGATCAGAATCTGAAGAGTCAGAGATATGATGAGATGTAGGATCAAATCCACAGGCACGACCTCGACCACGTCTGCCTCGGTCATGGGTAGAAGTACCAGCACGAGTAGAGGGGCGAGAGGATCCTGGATCCTGGGAAGCTACGGACTGTGCTAGAAGAGAAAGTCTGATGGTGTCCAAAAGATCCAAGTCTCTCGACATAAACTGCATCAGGGTACTAAACTGAGTAGAGGCAGTCTCACTGAAGCCCCTGATCTCTCTCCTTAAAAAGTCAAATCTACTCTCTAAAACTCATCGAAGTCTAGCCACCTCTGCAGATAGATTGGAGACCTCTGTGATGTTCTCATGCGGCTGGAGATGGGCTAAGGCTAAAATTTATCCCTGCAAGTCTAAAACTCTGCCTGTCAGTCTCAAAATATATCCCTCAAGCTGCTCAATACGTACGGACTGAGCAGTAAGCATCTAAAAAATGGTAGAGATATGAGGGATCATGATCTGATCTGAAATAGCCTGAGAAGTCATCCCCAGAGCAAACCTG
>NC_025998.2:16375259-16428785 GCF_000442705.2 Elaeis guineensis | reverse complement strand
GTCATTGAAGACATAAGACGGTCTTTGATTGGCTTAGTCATTAAAAACATAAGACAGCCTTTGATCAGCTTAATCAATTGAAGACAAAGATGGTCTTTGATCGACTTAGTCAATTGAAGATAAAAATGGTCTTTGATCGACTTAGTCATTGAAGATAAAGATGGTCTTTGATCGGCTTAGTCAATTGAAGATAAAAGACGATCTTTGATTGACTTAGTCATTGAAGATAAAGACAATCTTTAATTGGCTTAGTCATTGAAGATATAAGACGGCCTTTGATCTGTCGGTCATCTGAAGGAGTCTTTGATCGATTTTTAGACGAGAGGCCTCTGATTGGCCTAACGGATAAAGACCCTGAAGGTCGTGCTCGCTTTTCAGCGAGGCCAATGCCCATGAATACTCCAACAACAAATGAGGAGTGATCCACAGGATCCTCGACTGCCCCTTGCTCTTCAGCAAGCAAAAATAATGAAGACCTCGACGACTAAAACGTTACAAATATCGAGATGATGTGACCCCACACCTCATTGAAAGCTATAGACACAGCATGTCTTTAGTAAAATTGAAGTACTTTCGATCCAATTCTGACTCGAACTCGAGAGTACGGGGGCAAATATTGGGGGTAATTTCATCCTGATCGAAGATATGAAGTTTAGAAGGAAGAATTGACCCTCATGAATCCTCAAATCACGTGTCTCTTTCAAAAATTCAAACGACCACTAGCAGTAGAGCAAATAAGAAAAAATAACAAATAAAATCTCTTCAGATAAGCAAAGGATAACGGCCATATCTCTCCAGATAAGTCAAGGCTAACCGTCTGATTTTCTTTCCTCTCACGGCTCTTCAGCCTCCATCTATAAATATAGACTTATAGGAGACCCTTAAGGTATGAAATCACTTCTCTCCCAATATACTTACTCTTTCTTCTGTTATCTGATTTTGACTTGAACATCGGAGGGTTTCTATTGAAGCCTATCTCCGATCTGAAACTTTTTTTGCAGGTCCTACCGCTGTCGTCTGATCGTCACCGACTTGTCTTCACCATCCAATTACAGCAGATCCAATTTTAAGATAAAAATTTGCATCAACAGACATCAATAGTAAAAATTTCTGTTTTTCGAATTCTACTTTGAAATAGTCATTAAAAAAAAATAACAAAATAAAAAATTCATCATTTTTTTTTCCCCTGTTCACGAGTAGCCACCTTATTGCCAAAAGCAAATACAAGAATGAGAGAAGGAAAGAGTGGTGACTCCTGCGAGCTGTGATCATACGACACGTGCTGGGGAGGGGGTCATGTCATGTGCTCGCATGTGCGCCGTCCCATTCCACCTACAGCAGCCAAGCGAAAGGGCCAAGACGACTCCCACACCACCATAAAAAGGAGTGCTGTCCATTAGATTATGTGATATTCCTGTGTTACCATAGCAAGATATAAAGAAAACGCTAAGCTCTATAATTTAAAGCTGGCAGTGTCCCGCAGCCAATCTTAAATGTGGCTGGTACCAGGCACGATCATCAACCTTTACACATGTGCTGAGCCTCGCTCATCAAAACGATCTCAAGAAAGTTTCTCCAAACTCTTGCATCATCAAGGCTATATCACAGACTACTTGCCCTTTTCATTAGTTGGATGCAAACACATACAAAGGCATCATATAAAGAAATTCCAAATGATCTTCTCCTTTTATTTTTCAGTTGAAGAATTGCACCATATGTTAACATTCTCATGGCGAGGGTTGGTAAGTTTCATATGCCAATCTTTCAACTTGGTAGCCTTGTACATTAGTCATTTCCTCATCATCTCCTGTGAGCTACAAAGCATGATGCTTAACCACCACTCACCATTTTCTAACCACAATTAAAATTGGGTTGAGCTCATATATGCGAAGTGTTAATAATAATAAAATTTCACACTAGTCAGTTGGTGCTTGAGTCAAGGAGTATTAAGGGGGTGCTTAGTTTGTGATCGAAATCAGAATTGGAATCGAAATAGATAGAAATGAAAATCGAAATGATCAAATCTCCTAAAGTATTTGGTTTATGATTGGGATCGAAATTGAAATCGAAATAAAAATTTGAATCTATGGAGAAGAGTATGGATTGAGTTTTAGATAGATTGGGACATTCCTATTTCATCTCAGAATCGGAATCGGAATGGAACTCCCCCCAATCAAACGGCTGAAATTAGAGTCATCCATTCTGATTCCTATTTTAGACCTCCATTCTCCCCAGCTAAGCACCCTCTAAGTTGACTTTGAGATGGTTGTGAGTGAAAGATTTTGAGAGATTGACATAAATTCTTTTTGTCAACAAAGGAGATAAGTATAATACTGTCAAATTGATGGAATTGAACCCTTAATATTGCAAGATTATTGATTAGATGATGGATAAGAAACCTCAGGATACTTGTAAGCGTTGAATAGCATGATGGTAGGTGATTATTCAACAATCACCAAGAGGAATAAAAAAAATCAACCTCCTTGCATGAGTATGATGGTTTATAGTGGGATCAATATCCCGGCAATTGGATAATCATGGCCGAATATTTGGATTTCGATTGACACTGCAACAGTTTTAATGGAAAAAAAAAATAAAATGATAGAACACTTTATAGTTACAAATGTTAACATGGATATATTTTCTTTATAATTAGAATTTGCAGGTCTAGCAAATCTAGTTAACAAATTTGTTAGCAAATTCATACTTCAAAACTCAGTGATAATGGTGTTTTAGTTTCACTAATGCCTCATCCTAAAACCATATCCATTGATTGAAAGCACCTAAGCTCCTTGATTCATTACGTCAATTCCTGTCATGAGAGCCTGCAATCTAACTTCATAACACCTCCCATTGGAAATTCTTCCACCTAGCATGTTTAAAAAATAAATTCATTTGAAAATATTGAAGAAATTGATGAGTTTTGTTTTTTGAGAGCCTGACACAAATATGGTATGAATGAAAGCTAAGACCCACTTACTAGTCCACTTAGACTCAGCAAATTTCTTCAAGAGCAAATCGAGCTCATGGATTGTCTAATGTCAATGAACCAACCATCTTTCAGTATTTTTCATGCTATTGATTGATTTTAAGTACTCTGCTTTGTAACAAAAATACCTAACTTATCCGAAGAAAAATAGATGCGTGACAGAAATTAAAAAAAAAAAATCAAATACCATTTAGCCTCTTGTTAAACCTATCATATTAATTTGGTTAATGCTCTCACCTCTATTTCAAAACCATTTGGTTTTTATTTAGGTCCATATTTCAACCATAGCATACATCAATACACTAAGGCATGGTTCTTCCCCATTGCTGCAGCCTCCTTTAAAAGTGGTTCATACGATGAAGGAAAAGCCCTCCTTAAAAAATCCAGACCCCATCCGAATCCTAGCAAACACATCGAATCTTGATAAAGAATCCAAGAAACCTTGCCAACTTTGTAAGCTAGCACCTTGCTTTTTTCCCCCTTTTTTTGTAGTACCCTTCTGTTTCCCTTTAGCGCCCGTTTTTAAAGCAAGTGGCACAATGTCTCTCCAGTGGTCCCTCTTGAAAGATTCGATCTAAGAAGATTGCGATCTATTCTTTGCCTGATCTCAAATTCAAGTTTTGTTATTAAATTTAACGTCACTATCTTAAGTTCCATATGTTAATCATCCAAGTCCAAACATTTAAGAATACACCATCAAAAGGCTTGATCCCGCAAGCTCTAGTTGCTAAGGAGAGGAGTGTGACCATGGAGATACAAATTATATGCTGCTAAATAATCTTGAAAAGAAGTAATAATTATAGTCTATATATGCATGATACATTATAAAACCAACTTGAAAGAATACAACTGCCTTCAGTCAATCTAAAGAGTATATCATCAAGAACTCAAAATCGGAATAACCAGAGAACAACTTCTAAGAAACTGACAATTGATCTCTACATTAGAATCATCCTCGGTATCTAGTTAATCACTAAACCTTCAAACTCATGCTCTCTAACATACCTAATAGAAAATCCAGAGGGGGCAAAAAGAGCATCTCATATCATTGTAACATTCTCGAGTGAGGGACTATGCTATTGGTAGAAACTTAAAATGTTATATACCTTGTCCTGTATGGGTTATCAAGGGGAACAATGGATCTGGTCCAATTATTCCATAACCAAATTCAGATTACATTGTGAAATTTAAACCTAAACCCACGCTCAAATTGCAACCTCATGTTGATAAGTAGCAGTAGATCAAAATGTAATCGGATACAATGTCCTCTAGTATCTATTGCACTAATTTGGGCTTAGCATTAACAGTGAGAGTCAACTGAAGAGCCATCAATGACAATTGTTCTCTTGTCCATCGCACACCAACGCTCGCTCGAGGACCCAACATATCTAATCCAATGTGATTTTTGATTTGATTTTTAAGACTCGAGCTTAACCTAGCAGCTTATTCTGCTATCTATCGTACATAGACTTAACTTTTTAGTCAATTTCATACTGAGTTAGTGGTTCGCACATCCATTTTGTGATGGTGGTGATGGTTTAAATTGCTCTTTGATGGTTTTGTTAGTAAAAATATTTTTTTTGATGTATAAATTCTGAATTAATGTAGAATAAAGGGCTGAAAAAAATTTAGATATAGATCAAATACCAATATATCTATTTCTATATTTATTTTATTCAATAAATATAGATACAGATATAAATATTAATCGAATACAAAAATTATAAATGGATATGAATTGTTGATACAATCAGATCTGCTCCCACGATTCACAGTCGGCCTCCTGACTATATACCGATATTTGATGGTGGATCGTTAAAACGAATTCCGAACGAGTTCCGATTCAACTACAACGTCTACAATCGGTATCATAGAACACAACCGACTGTCAGTCAGCAAGCCGACTGATTGTCGATAAATCCCGACTGTCTTTTTAGATAATAACTTATCTCAACGACTCGATCGACTATATGACCGACACGCAGTCGGCATATCAGAAACTGCCAGCACAAAGAGCACGTAACGGCTACATACCATGATTATTAGTGGGCATTAACTGTCCACCACACGGTCATATAGTGCCAAGATAAGCGGAACCTCACGTGCCTAATCGTTATAGACAATTACACCCAAATTACCTATATAAAAAGAGATAAGGAGACAGCAAAGGTAAGACATACTGAGCGATATTCTGCCAAAGTTTACTTTCAACTATTCTGTTCACCACTCTCTGCTGATTTAGACATCGGAGGGTCTCTATCGGATGCTACTCCGGTAAGTATGAACTTATTTTGCAGGTTGCTCGTCATTGGACTCAGCACACTCGGGGATTGATCGTAACAGATTGGCGTACCAGAAAAAGAGAGAAAATTCAATCATCATGGTGAAAATGAGAGCTCAAAATATTTTCACCAGCTCCGCTGGGAAGATCTCCCATCTCCACCGACAAAGTCCAGATCCTTGCATCCGGTCATCATCACAGACGCTCATACTACCTTAGTACAACAGGAAAAGACACTGGCAGAGATATTTTATAGCCTCCAGTAAATACAGTCAACAATCGATGGTGGCGCAATCTTGACGACAGTCTCATCGATGAGATGGGCCATACCACTCAGCCTACCACTCAGCCTATCACTCTCAACATACCGATCGCCACCTATTTTTCCCTCACAAAGCTGATAAGGGGAAACAACGATGTTCTTTTTTTTCTCATCCAATAAAAGTTCTACTCCTGGGTGCTCTCTCCGAGAGGATTTCAGCATATGGACAACTACAAGCGAAGCTACAGGAGCTAGATCACCAAATTAAAAGGCTACAAAATGACTAAGCGATAAACTTTGGGGGGCAGATGATTCGAAAAACTTCTTCAAGCGACGAATTGATCATGATTTATGATTCGGAAAACCTCTCCAAACGATGAATTGATAGTGATCTACGATTTGGAAAGCTTCTCCAAACAACAAATTGATCGTGATTTACGATTCGAAAAGCTCTTCCTAAACGACAACTATGTTCCTCTATAATGAAATGACCTATGACAATGTTCTGATTGAATGGTGCAATGTACGACAATATTTCTCTATGACAAAACGATTGTCCCTCGGATATGGAATGCTGGCAATCTACAAATATCTTCAATTATTTGGTCGGCTCTTATTCAATTGACTAAGGGATCCACATCCTGAAAGAAAAATAATGAGTCAACAATTCATCCGACGACTATGTAATTTGACGACAAATACAAGCTTTGCTCAAGCCCCAAGGGGCCAAAACAGAAATATACCAATCTCCAGATCAAGATGAGTCCCAAGAGGACTAAAATGCCGACTCGACTATGATCGGATGGAATAATACGTCGACTCGACTACGGTCGGATGGAAGAATATGCCGACTCAACTATGGTCGAATGAAATAACATGCCAACTCGATTACGGTCCGATGAAAGAATATGCCGATTCGACTACGGTCGGATGAAATAGTATGTCGACTCGACTACAGTCGGATGGAACAATATGCCGACTTCGATTGACAGTCGAAATGATCGCAGAATCGAAGCTCAAAATCATGACAAAAGATACGCTGATTCCCATTACCCAACAACGTGTCAAGTCACTTTGAACTTGAAAGTGGGGGGCAATTGTTGATACAATCGGATCTACTCCCTCGATTCACGATCGGCCTCCCGATTATATGCCATTATTTGGTGGTGGATCGTTAAAACTGGACTGCCAAACAAGTTTCGGTTTAACTATAATATCTATAATTGGCATCATGGAACACAACCGACTGTCAATCCGTATCAGTCAGCAAGCAACTGATTGTCGATAAATTCCGATTGTCTTTCCAGATAATAATTTATCTCAACGACTTGATCGACTGTATGACCGACACACAGTCGGCTTATCAAAAATCGTCAGTACAAAGAGTGTGTAACGGCTACATATTATGATTATTAGTAGGCATTAATTATCCATCTCACGATCACATAGTACCGAGATAAACAGAACCCCATGTGCCTAACCGTCACAGGTAGTTACACTCAAATTGCTATATAAGGAGGAAGTAAGGAGAGAGCAAAGATAAGACATATTGGGCTGATATTCCACCAAAGTCTACTTTTAACTATCCTGTTCATCACTTTCAACTGATTAGGTATCGAAGGGTCCTCACCGGATACTGCTCCGATCAGTGTGGATTTATTTTACAGATTGCTTGTCATCGAACTCAAACGTACTCAGGATTGATCGTAATATGAATAAAATTGAATATTAAAAATATGAATTTGAGTTAGATAATTAAATTTTAAAATTATATATTTAAAAATATTATTAAGTAGATAATAAATTAACTTAATATATATTAATATCAACATATTTTTATTTATGAATTCATGAGTGCTGTGTAGAGTGGAATAGAATTAGAAATAAATTAAGTATTTAGATACGCATCAGATAATATTTATCTATTTTTATATTTATTTTTTAATATATATATATATATATATATATAATATATATATATATATATATATTAGCCGGATGTCTTTCTATTTATATATTTTTCTATAGATTCAGATCGATATCACCCGATCTATTCACCTTAAAAAACTTGGGTTTAACCTGTTTGGCTCCTGGCCGGACGGTGGAAGCGCCACCAGGATTGCCGCTTTTCAAAAAGTCTTCGTGTGCCACGCGGACCCCATGCCTCATGATGCCGTGGGCCCTACAAAGCAGAAGAGAAAGTAAGGTCATGGTGGGTCCAGGTGTCCGCCACCCACGGTGCAACGCCTTCCACGTTGTTGTCTGCAGCGTTGCATGTCCGCTCAGAACCCATCTCAAATCGGACGTATGGGACCCACCTCCTTGTCAAATCTCGGGCAGAAAAGCCTTCGGAAAAAGGACGTTCCTTCGCCCGCCGGTGCGATAATTCGAAGAAATCACATACTTTGGGCCCAAAGGTTTTTTATTTTTTATTTCTTTATCATTTTTGGGTCGTACCGGACACAGGTAAAGATTGGAGCTTTATCAATTAAAAATGATGGGTTGAAATTGTATGGGCCGGGTCAAGTCAGGGCATAAAGGTCGGATTTTCTTGGATTTTTTTATTGCTTGTTTGGTGGTTTGTTTTTATTATTTAATTCCAACCACAAACATTGATTTCAAATTGACAAGAGACCTCCAATGCCAAGAAAACTAAGGATTAAAATTTTAACAAAAACATTTCTTATAAAATATTTGAACCTTATCTGATAATTATATAATATTAGGCCTATACTTTTTACTTTATTGGTTTAGTTAGAAGATTTATAAAAAAAAAATCTATTTTATTTAAATTTTATTAATCTAAAATTTTTATTATTGTGACAATTCAAACGGAATAAATAGATTGGCTCTTTAGATCCAATGCAAATCAATACAAAGTTTGATCAACTATGAGGATTAGTGGCCCTACTTATAAAGATTTAATGTTTAATACTGTTGGGGATTGCCGACCGATCTCGCTCATGCCGACTTATAATCGGGCAAATCCGACCGACCCGACCGATCGTCGGACGCCATTACCGACCGATTAACGACTCTCTACCGACTGAGGATATATCGGTCGGACAGACCTTTTCCGCCTCCCGACCGACTGCACCAGGGAGTCCGATGGCCGACTCCCGCAACGTGCCCGACTGACCGTCGGAGGGTCCGAATCTCCATCCGATGCCACTCAGCTGGCCACGATCTAAGATCGGTCGACTCCTCCGATCGCCGTACTACTACCAGAGGCTGTCAGTCCTGACAGCAGCATGCGGCACTGCCGCCTAAGGGATCATCCCGCCTAGGGCATTGTCAACCCTAGTGATTTGACAGCCCCACAGCGATGTGACACTTTCACGGTGACTCTGACAGTCTACAGTGAGTTGACAATTCCTCAATTGTCTGCGCCATTAATGACGGCGCCATACTACGCTCCACTATATATATCGGGGAAGGCTACAGTGCTAGAGGCCCGGGGAAAAAAACTCACAGGCTTGCCCTCTCCCTCTCGTTGAGTTCTTTGCTTTCTTCTCACTGTTGCCTAGTCTCCTCTCTGACTTGACCGTCGGAGGGTCCCCGTCGGAGCCGCCTCCGGTCAGTGCGGACTTTCTTTTGCAGGCGCTCGTTCCCGACGATCAGGCGATGAGGGGATTGGCCGCAACAGATTGGCGCGCCAGGTAGGGGGGCTAGACACTAATGACAAAGATAAGAGCTCAACATTCGAGAGTCACCGGATCAGCGAGACGCTCTTCCCATCGGGAAGAGGCCTCTCCTCCACCCTCCGCGGTGGAACCCAGCTTTCCGCACCCCGCGGTGACCACGGAGGCACAGATCGTGGCGATCGTACGGCAGATGACCGTGCTGACGGACGCGGTCAAAAGCCTCCAGCAACAGCTGGTACGGCTGCCGCCATCACCGTCGGGCAACCGGCAGCACGTCCGATGCCCTCCAGGAGCAGCCGCCGATGCCCGCATCGATCTCCATCGCCTCCGCGCGAGCGCCTGCCACAGCGCTCCCACAGAGAGGAGGAGGGGCGGCCGCGGCGCGATGCCCATCGGTCCCAACAGCTTTCTCCCTCCCAGCTGAAACGAGCGAGGAAGGAGAAGCGACCGCGAACGCCGTCCGCCTCCCTCTCGAATCTTCCGGAGACTCCACTCCTGGGGTCTCCCAGCACCGACGGACGGACGACTACGAACGCAGGTTCGAGAAAATCGACCGTCGGCTTGCACAGTTGCAGGTGGATGGGCAGAAGTCTTCAAACGACGTCAACTTCCAGACCATCCAACCTCTCTCCGACTCATTCTCGACGAACCGATCCCCAGTCGGTTCAAGATGCCGACGTGGAGCCCTACGACGGCTCCACCGACCCAATCAACCACCTGGAGAGCTACAAAGCTCTCATGACGATTCAGGAGGCAACCAACGCTCTCTTTTGCATCGGCTTCCCCGCCACGCTCCGCAAAGCTGTCAGGGCCTGGTACTCCGATCTTCGATCGGAAAGTATCACTCCTTCGGGCAGCTCGAGCACTCTTTCGTGGCTCACTTCAGCACAGCCGGAAGCCACCGCGAATGTCGGACAGCCTTTTCTCCCTCAAACAGGGAGAAAATGAGACGCTCCGACACTTCGTGGCGCGATTCAATACGGCCACGCTTGAGGTCCGGGACCTCAACGAAGACATGGCCATCTCGGCCATGAAACGGGGGCTGAGGGCGTCCCAGTTCACTTACTCCCTGGACAAGACCCTCCTCCGGACGTATGCCGAATTATTGGAGCGGCGTACAAGTACATGCGCGCGGAGAAGAGCCTCCGACCGGCGCTAGACCGAATTCAAGGGCCCAAAGGAGAAGCGAAGGAAGGGTCGGGACCCCGTCGGACCTAGCGGAACCCCGACCGATGGTCGGGTCTCGCCTCCGCGACGAAACCAGAAGTCGCCCCGACAGCAGACTCCAAGGCCGACACGCCCCAGGTATGACTCCTACACTCCTCTCTCTGCTCCCTGTGCGCAGATTTTGATGGAGATCCAGGGGGAAGAATACCTGCGACGGCCTCCACCTCTGAAGGCAAAAGGCCTCGACCGACGGAAGTACTGTCGATTCCACCGAGGCCACGGTCACAATACCGAGCAATGCATCCAGCTTAAGGATGAGATCGAAGCTCTCATCCGCGAGGGTATCTCGGTAAATTTTGGAGGAACCCGCCGACTCAACCAGTGGCCGACCGACGACCCCAGCCGACTGAGGAAGCGACCACTAATCAGCCGACGGTCGGGGTCATCAATATGATTTCCAAACGACTCGGCCCGAGGACGTCTACTGGAGGGGAGCCGACGAAGAGGCTGCACCCAGACGACGCAATTACTTTTACGGAAGAAGACGTTCGGGGCATCCAAACTCTCCACGACGATGCTGTTGTTGTCTCGACAACAATAGCAAACTATGATGTAAAAAGAATTTTTGTAGATAATGGAAGTTCGATGAACGTTTTGTTTTACTCGACCTTTTTCCGGATGCGACTATCAACCGACCGACTCAAGAGGATCCCTACACCCTTGATAGGCTTTGTCAGGGACGCCGTCGCGACGGAAGGTGAAATTACCCTGCCGTGACGGTCGGCACCGAACCATGACAAAGCACGGTTCATTTGACTTCACGGTCGTCCAAGTGCCTTCGGCCTACAACGCCATACTTGGGAGACCCGGACTTAACGCCCTCAAGGCGATTGTCTCAACGTACCATCTCTTGGTTCGGTTTTCTATCAGGAACAGAGTCGGAGAGATGCGCGGAGACCAACAGCTCACTCGCGATGCTTCCAGATCTCCGCTCAAAGCGACGAGTTGAGGGGCTCCCTGACGATCGACAAATTAGACCAACGGGAGGAGGAAGAATGGAGCTCGCCGACCGAGCAGCTCGTGTCGATCCCGATAGCGGAAAACCCCGACCGGAAGGTATGGGTCGGGTCTCAACTACCCGACCAGAACGGCAACGATTGACGGAGCTGCTGACGGCCAACGCCGACATATTTGCTTGGTCGGCACAGATATGTCGGACATCCCTCCAGAGACAATAACCCACCGACTCAACATCGACCCGACGATGAGGCCGGTGAGGCAGAAGAAAAGGTCTTTTGTTCCCGAAAGACAGAAAGCCATCGATGAAGAAGTGGACAAGCTGCTCGAGGCGGGCTTCATCAGAGAAGCCGCATATCCCGATTGGCTCGCCAATGTTGTCATGGTCAAGAAAGCCAACGGAAAGTGGAAGATTTGTATTGACTACACCGACCTGAATCGGGCCTGTCCAAAAGATAGCTTTCCACTTCCAAAGATCGACCAGCTGGTGGATGCGACGTCCGGATTTCGACTGCTCAGCTTCATGGACGCCTTTGTCGGGTACAACCAGATCCAGATGGCACCCGAAGACGAGGAGCACACTGCCTTCGTGACCCCCAAGGGCCTCTACTGCTATCGAGTAATGCCCTTCGGGCTGAAGAATGCCGGCGCCACCTACCAACGACTTGTCAATAAGGTCTTTAAAGACCAGATCGGGCGCAACATGGAAGTATACGTGGACGACATGCTGGTGAAAAGTGCGCAGATTCGGATCATGTCCAGGATCTCGAAGAAACCTTCCGCACTCTGCGACAACATCGAATGAAGCTGAATCCGACTAAGTGCGCTTTTGGGGTGACCTCGAAAAGTTTCTCGGATTCCTCATTTCTCAGCGAGGAATCGAGGCTAACCCTGAGAAAATAAAGGCAATCATCGACATGCGCCATCCGAACACCAAGAAGGAGGTCCAGCAGCTGAACAGAAAAATCGTCGCTCTCAGCCGGTTCATCTCTCGATCGGCTGAAAGGTGCCTCCCGTTCTTCAAAACTCTGAGGCAGGCGAAGGGATTCTCTTGGTCGGACGAGTGCCAACGGGCCTTCGAGGATCTGAAGAGGTACTTGGCTTCCCCGTCACTGCTTGTGAAGCTGGAGGTCGGGGAGACATTGTATCTCTATTTGGCCACCTCCCCAGAGGCGGTCAGTTCGGTGCTCGTCCGAGAAAATGAGAGCCGAACCCATCAGCCTATCTACTATACCAGCAAAGTGCTCCGCGGCGCTGAAGCTCGATATTCGGAGAGGAAAAGATGATTTTCGCCCTGACCGTCTCCGCACAGTGACTCCGCCCATACTTCCAGGTGCATGCCATTGTGGTTCTCACCAACCAGCCCTGAGGGCGATATTGCACCGACCTGATACATCGGGACGACTGGCGAAGTGGGCGATGAAGCTCAGCGAGTTCGACATATAGTACCGACCGCGACTGTCTTAAAGGCCCAGGTCCTGGCCGACTTCATCGTCGAATGCCCGATGGCCGATAAAGGGTCGAAGACGCGGACCCCGACGAGACCGGTCACTGAGCCTGACCCGGCCTCCACCTGGGTACTGCACATCGACGGAGCTTCAAACGCTCAAGGGAGCGGGGCTGGGTTCCTGCTCACCAACTCGGATGGGGTAGTCACCGAGTACGCCCTCCGATTCGACTTCAAAGCCTCCAATAATCAAGCCGACTATGAAGCGCTCCTCGCCGCTTGAGGATGGCAAGGGAGCTTGGGATCGACAGCCTCCGGCATTCTCTGATTCTCAGCTGATCGTGGGGCAGGTCAAAGGTGAATTCGAGGCACGAGATCCAGCCATGGCCAAATATCTCCAGAAAGTGAAGGATCTCGTAACGCGCCTCGGTATTTTAAAATTTCCCACATCCCTAGGTCGGAGAATGCCCGAGCCGATGCACTCTCCAGACTGGCGACCTCGACTTTCGACTCTTTGGGCCGGACGTTCGTAGAGAACCTCGAGCAGCCGAGTGTCGACCGGGTCGAAGAGGTGCTACATCTGACAGCTGAACCAAGCTGGATGGATCCGATTGTTCGGTTCCTGACCGACGGGGTCAACCCTAAAGATCCCATGGAGGCCAGGCGGCTCCGATGGTCGGCCTCCCAATATGTGATCATGGATGGCCGACTCTACAAAAGGTCGTTCTCCCTTCCCTTGCTCAGGTGCTTGGACCGACCGATGCAGATTATGCTCTCCGAGAAGTGCACGAAGGAATCTGCGGGAGTCACTTGGGGGGCAAATCCCTAGCCTACAAAGTCCTGCGACAGGGTAACTACTGGCCCACCATGAGGAAGGACGCGGCTGAGTTGGTCCGGAAGTGCGAACCATGCCAGAAGTATGCCAACGTACAACACCGACCGACCAGCCAAATCACTCCTATTATCGCTCCATGGCCCTTCGCTCAATGGGGGGTCGACATTCTCGGTCCTTTCCCTCCAGCATCGGACCAAAGAAAGTTCATAGTTGTCGCCATCGACTACTTCACCAAGTGGGTGGAGGCGAGCCCCTGGCGCAGATTACCGAACGGAAGATGGAGGACTTCATCCAAAAATCCATCATCTTCAGGTTCGGATTGCCGCATACCATTATCACCGACAATGGGCAATAATTCGACAACCAGAACTTCAGAGACTTCTGCGCAGGGTTTCACATCACGCACCGACTGACTTCGGTCGGGCACCCACAGTCTAATGGCGAAGTCGAGGTGACCAACCGGACCATACTACACGGCTCAAAACCCGACTAAATGAAGCCAAAGGCCTCTGGGTCGACGAGCTGGGCTCCGTTCTGTGGGCTTACCGAACGACCCCCCGCGTTCCGACCGGGGAGTCGCCTTTCAGTTTGGCCTATGGGACGGAGGCGATGATTCCACTCGAGATTGGGCTGCCATCTACCAGGGTCGAGCGGTATCAAGAGCCGGACAACTCTGATTGCCGGAGAGCCGACCTAGACCTCCTCCCCGAACTACGAAACGAGGCTCAACTTCGCATGGCTTCATACCGACAGAAGGTAGCCCGATATTACAACGTCAAGGTCAGACCAAAGCTTTTCAGGCCTGGGGACTTAGTCCTGAGAAAGGCTAAAGTCTCAAAGCCCCTGGACCAAGGGAAGCTGGCTCCGAACTGGGAAGGGCCCTACATGGTAGCAGACACCTATGGGCCGAGGGCTTACCGACTGGAGACTCTGGAAGGAAAACCCATTCTCCGACTGGAACGCCGACAACCTGAAGTTGTATCACCAATGAACTTTGTACTTGTTCATTCGAATACAAATCCAGTTTCAAATTTCGGAGCTTCAACTCTTCGACTGACGATCGGCGCTCACCAAGAAGGTCGAGTCCCGACGTCCCAACTCGGACTTATTGTCCGCGTGAAACTGACGGCCCGACCGCGACGATGTATCGGGCGCTCACAAGGGCCGAACCATCCCCGGCGACGGGAGTTGACACTCCTTCTACGGTCGAACTTTCGGGCAGACTATCGGCTAACTTACCGATTGAGCCCCGACCAAAGAAAGGCGAAATGCCTACGCGACCGCGTCGCAACTTACCGACCGAGCTACGGCCGGTCGAAGGATATTCGGCTTGTCACCGTCTATCACACGATGCGACCACAGTCGCATTCATGACTCACCGATGAGCTACGGCGTCGGAAGATATTCGACTTACCACCGTATATCATGAGGCGCAGTGTAAATACCCGACACAAGGGTATCGGATCCGACTTATCATCATTTTCCCGACTAAACGCACCGGACGACATCCGACTGAATGCGTTAGAAGAGACCCGACTGCCAAGCTTTATCCAGCGGTCGGTCGGCTTTCGACTCAACGGACGCGCCCGACTCACAACCGGGTGAAGGATGCCAGACTTAGGCCCTCGACCATCGAAAGGCCGATCCAAAGTCGGGACTTGTTCTCCGAACGTCCTAACTGATCTATATGGGTTAGCGACTCACACGTTCGAATGCATTCCACAATACATGAAAAGAGAAAAGCAAGCGGAGGAAAAAAGTTTAAGTCCAAGACTTTGATTCCATTGAAGATCAAAATGGGCTTTACAAAGTTGGGCCGAAGCCCGAATACAAGCCGGAGCAAAAGTAAAAAAGAAAAACAAAAAACCAACTAATCATCGGAGTCGGCCTCCTCCACTGGGTAGCGACGGGGGACGGTCGGCGAATCCGCTCTGGCTTCGGCAGTCGGGGCCGCCTGATCTTCGATAGCCTGCTCTGCGTCTTCTTCAGCTTCCGCCTGGTGGAAAGGTCTTCTGATACTGGTTCGGCCGTCTCCTCCGTAGCTGGGGCCTCCGACTCTGGCAGAACTATGCTGCTGAGATCGAGCTTCGGGTACAGGCCTCGAACGACTTCCCGAGCATCCTCGTACCCGACCCGGTACGAAAGGAAGCCGCTCTCCAGAAGCTCTTCTTGGTACTCTTTCGAGTCATGGAAGTCTTCGACGGCCCGACCCAAGGCCTCCTTCACCGACTCTGCTTCGGCCTTCGCGATGTCTGCGTCGGCCTGGGCGATGGACAAGCCTTCTTCGGCCTTGGCAAGATTTTCGAGGCTTACTCGAAGCTGCTGGCGGTCGGCCTCCAGCTCCTTGGCGAAGCTGTCTCACTCGTGCCGAAGCCGACGGACGGTCCAGGACTTCCTCTTCGCATCGTCCCTGGCCGACTGCAGCTCCGACTTCGACGTTGCCAAGGCTCCCTTGAGTCGGGAGACCTCCTCCGTAAGTCGGGAGACCTCCCCCTCAAGTCGGCCCTCCCGGTCGACCGACTGTTGCAGCTGGTCGACCAGGATGACCTTGTCGGCTTTAAGGGCCGCGACCTTGTCTTTCCAAGCCGCGCGCATGTCGCCGAACTTTCGGTACCCGACCTCTAGCTCGGATATATTGAGACCAGCTGCACAAAACAAAACCAACCGTTAAGGGACCAAACTTACGGGAACTGCATTGAAGGCAAAGAAAAGAGAAACTCACCCGGATCATCATCGGATAAAATGAAGACAGCATGTCGGAGACATGCTGGTTCTTCATCGCATCGATGTCGGCAGGAAGAAGGAGCGCCTGGCACAGTCTCCTGGCCAAGTCATGGTTGGCCAGGCCCGACGCACCTTCGGGGAGCGGGAAGTCGGTCGATCCTCCATCGACCGACCGTCCTTTGTCGCCCGACGCCATGGGGGCCTTCCCTCGGTCGGATGCCCAGGCCCTGACGTCAGAGATCGATGGCAGGCTTGAGCCCGACCGAGTCTCGACCGATGGTGCGGCAGCAGCGGCGCTGGTCGCTCGGGTTCGTGAGCCTCCTCCCGATCCTCCTCTGCCTGCTGGGCGGCCTGCGCGCCATCTACCGACTCAGCCGCCCTTCTTTCGGGCGAAGCGGCGCCCTCGCCCGACGGGCCCTCGGACAGGACTTCGACAAGCACTGTCGGTGCCGACAGTGCGATGACGGGCTCCGCCCCCGACCCAGTCGGTTCGCTCGGTGGAGCTGCATGGGGCCTCTTGGGAGGCCGCGACGGTCCGGCCCCTTGCGCCGGCCTCTTTCGGACGGCGTACTGACGTACGTCGGCTGCCGTCAGTCGTGATCTCGACGGCATATCTACAAATGATGACAGATGGTCAGTACCGTAAAGAAAAAACAAAAAGAAGAAAAAGGGAAGGAAAACGAAAAACCGACCTAAGCGAGGGACCGGGCTGAGGCCGGCATCGTACAAGGCCTGCTCGGTGACGAGCTCCCTCTGTTTCGGCATCGAGATATCTTTTAGCTGGTGGAAGTCTTCTCGATCTTCGGCTTCCACCCGACTGTTCTCATTCGGTTCGGTTCGGAGATTCCCCCAACGGACAGGGAACCCCCAAGGAGTGGAAGACGATGCAAAGAAGAACTGGTTCTTCCATCCGTGAATGGACGACGGAAGATCAGTGATGAAGGAAAGCCCCTTCCGAAGATTGAAGTACCACCACCCTCGGGCTTTAGGGTGGGGTCGGAGGACGAAGAAAGCTCGGAAGAGGGAGATCCAAGGATCGGTCGGCAAAAGCCGACACAGAAGCGCAAAGCTGACTATCAACCGAACTGAGTTCGGTGCGAGTTGTGCCGGGCACAGCCCGTAATAGTCAAGAATGTTTCGGACAAACTCCGAAACCGGAAAAACGAAGGCCGCCCGAGGTCCTCCAAGTAGAAAGCCACCTGGCCCTCAGGCGGGCTGTTAACACGACCGTTGGCACCAGGAGCGAATAGCCGAAACTGCCCCGGGATGCGGTATTGCTTCTGGAGCTGATCGACGTTCGGCCCCGAAAGTGAAGAGACCTCTACCTCCGGGGTCGAACGAGTGTCGTCAGTCGGCTCTCCCGACCGACCACCTCATGGAGACGTTCTGGCCATGGACTGAAACAAATGGTAGGGAATAAAGAAGAAGGAGATGGTGAAGATGATGATGGCCCTCAGAAGAAGGAGAAGGAACTACTAAGAAGAGCGGAAGCGGAGGAAAGTACCTGGGATGAGGAATTACGCGGGCAGAGTCTCGACAGCGAAATGAGGGGGGTGAAAAACTGAATGGGAGCGACCCTGTATATATAGTACCCCCGACGGTCGAGATGAAGGCACGACCAACGAGGACTCCCCAGATTTTGCCAGTGGCATCATCCGGGCCGTCCATCGGCCGACGGTTCGACGCACCTATCTTCAATCGAGCCACGTCACCTCCATCCGCTCCAACGAGCCCGTCCCAATGGCGCACGCCATGTGGCGTAAAGGCTGCGACGTTTCGTATCCTCGAAGGGACGGCGGGAACAGTGGTTCCCCTTCCCGATGGGACGAGACGTCTGACACCGACAGGACGTCTGACACTGACTGGACATCTGACGCCAGCGAATCGCTCGGCATTCATGAGACGCCTGACATCATATCGCCCCGCAGTACGGTCGAAACTTGGCACACAGTGAATCCACTCCTTTTCGCCCGCGTTACTGCCCAAACGAAGACATCGACCAGCGCGCCGTCCGACTAAGGAGTGGAGGGGGGCAACTGTTGGGGATTGCCGACCGACCCCGCTCATGCCGACTTATAATCGGACATACCCGACCGACCGACCGACCGCCGGATGCCATTACCGACCGATTAATGGCTCTCTACCGACTGAGGATATGTCGGTCGGGCAGACCTTTTTCGCCCTCCCGACCGACTGCACCAGGGAGTCCGATGGCCGACTCCCGCAACGTGCCCGACTGACCGTCGGAGGGGTCCGAATCTCCACCCGATGCCACTCAGCTGGCCACCGACCTAAGGTCGGTCGACTCCTCCGATCGCCGTACTACTGCCAGAGGCTGTCAGTCCTGACAGCAGCATGCGGCACTGCCGCCTAAGGGCATCATCCCGCCTAGGGCATTGTCAACCCTAGTGATTTGATAGTCCCACGGCGATGTGACACTTTCACGACGACTCTGACAGTCTATAGTGAGTTGACAATTCCTCAATTGTCTGCGCCATTCATGACGGCGCCATACTACGCTCCACTATATATATCGGGGAAGGCTACAGTGCTAGAGGCCCGGGGGAAAAAAAACTCACAGGCTTGCCCTCTCCCTCGTTGAGTTCTTTGCTTTCTTCTTACTGTTGCCTAGTCTCCTCTCTGACTTGACCGTCGGAGGGTCCCCGCCGGAGCCGCCTCCGGTCAGTGCGGACTTTCTTTTGCAGGCGCTCGTTCCCGGCGATCAGGCGACGAGGGGATTGGCCGCAACAAATACTTTCTTTCGAAATAACTTTTTTCCCTCAAAAGTTCTCGAGGCAAAATGTATGAGTTTATACATAAGATTAGATTGATTAATATCAGCTCTTCCTATCATGGTACAAATTAAACTTACAAATGATGTGTTAATTCAATACCATCTAGTTGCACCTCTAGAGCTTCTATAGTATAAGATATAGTAAAAAAAACATGAATTAAGAAGAGCCTCATATCCCAGATGCTAAATCGTGATGTAGGAGTATTAATTGCGAGTAGGCTTGAGAGCAGATCAAATTCAACTAGAGCATAGAGTAACTCAAACTTTTGAATGAGTTAGAAATGTTAATCTAGGTTTTATTCATATTCAGTTATGTTGGCTCAAATTGGATTTGAGATTTTGTCAATCAATTGCTTAAATATTTTGATAAAATTGGATCAAAATGATACCAAATACAAACCATAAAGAATATATATGTATTTATTCATTTAAGTTGAAAAATAGTAAGTAAATATAGAAATATTATCAAATAAGATTTAATTGACAAAATAATATCGATGATTATTAAATATTAATCGCACAAGGTTTTGAGTAAAATAAATTTTCAAAGTAGGGCCGTAAAAAGATACGACATAATTTTTTCAAGATTGTTTGGAATTTGAATTGGAGTACGTAATGGTCCATACATATTTATCGCTCAAATTGGCATTCAAATTCATCTGATTTGGATCAGACCAAATTATTTTGGTTACTTCCTGGCCAGGTGTGGGCCAGATTACTTCCGGACCAAATGATTTCACTTTTAAGAACTTTAGGATCTTAAAGATCGAGAGACAAGGATTTAAGGGCACTTAGAACCCACAAATAAATGACAATTGATATGATTTGAGTATCACCAAAAAAAAAAAAAAAAAATGATTTGAGGGGTATCTGAGAAGACAAAAGTCCAGATGGTCCGCCATCCATCCAAGCAGTTTTAAGGTCAGCTCCCTTTGTGACAGGAACTGGGAAGGCGCTACCATCTGCTTGTCCCCAGATGCTCCTCATTCACTAGGAAACTGGACTTAAACCTCTACGGTGCTATATATTTCTACACCCACCATACACATGTCATCCATGACTCTTCTTTGTCATTATGATCCACCATATAATGTTTTGAGCCCACTATCCAAGGAGCGGAGCTGCAGGTAGTCTAGACTGGTATCATCTTTACAAAGTTGATTTTAGAGATCGATTCTCATGTCATCAAGGTGACTCGATCACAATTATGAGCTAAGGGAGAACCTCATACATTCATTATTAGTTAATATTTGAAAATTTCTGAAAGGAAACTATTTTTATAGATATTTGAGATATCTATAGAAAAGTGAATAATGTCGCAGATAGTATCGCATTCTTTGTTGTAAAATATTTCATGATATTTTATAGATTAATTAGGAGTCTGTTTTTGAATCTTTTTATAATATTTTATTTTTTGATCTTTTTAAATGTGTGACACTAGATTTGTATGAATACCCGTTTTAGCCAAAAAAAAAAAAAAAAAAAAAAGGTAAAGAGCCATCCATCTTCAAAATGAATAATTTTGCAGCTATCCATGATACTATCATATTTTGCAGAGGGTTTGAACTTATTCACAGGAGGGATTTGATCTTGAGCGGTCCAATGGCCAAAATCTCATACTTGATCATCACGTAGGTCATCGATCCAATCAAATGTAATTTTTGTGAACATTTGAAATCCAAAGATCTTAAGGATATTTATCCTATATTAATGCCCATTGTACAACTGTTGTTGAGATGGTCCTTCCCTCTTACAGAAAATTAATAACCTTAAAGAAAATCTGGCTGCAGATTGGCTTATAGGCAATACAATTCATGACGATTTACTGCTTGAATATGATCACAATTTGGACCCATTGCTGGCTTGTATCCTCATTGCTGATATGCATGGAGTAGGTTCTTTGAGGAACCAGTGTTTATATGTGCTGTTTGTCATTTTTCTTTCAGTTGAATTGATCACCTCCTACATACACCCCACTCCCCGACCCCCCCACCCCAAAAAAAAAATATGTTTCGGCGAGTTTATCGTCATCTCGTTCACAAATTTCCCAAAATCCAGTTGCAAAGTTTAAAAGATTAAATCATTCAATGTGGCGGTACATGGGAACATTTCGAAGTCATAGTACTCTTCTACCAAAAAAAAAGCAAAAAACAAAAAACAAAAACAAAAAAAAAAGGAGAGGAAAAAGTTATTGTGCTCGTTTGACAAGGTGGCAGCTCTTTTTCATCAATATATTTCAAAATAAATATTAGGTAGTGCAGAATATAAATGCTCCCAATTTTTTCGGTTGTAGATATAAATATCCCTTCAACCCTCCAGCAAAGATGCGTGAATGATGAGAGTAGAAGATGACCAAAATAAGGCTATTCATATATACTATGCCAATAACCATAAGAACCCGCTATGACTATTTTGTGAGAGATGTTACACATTACTAACGTTGCAGATACCCCTTATGTCAACTATTATTTATTAGGCAGGTGGTTATAACATTCGATGTATTATCGAGATCTTTTAATCGAGGACAATTAGTTTCTTGAAATTATTGGCCCTTCGTATAACACACAAATTTAAAAATAAAAAGTTGAAGTAAAGATAATATAAGTAATTATGCTTTCATTAGAAAAAATTATTGATTCAAACTATTCAAACATATATATTTTGGATCATTCAATAAAAATAAATTTTTTTATTAAAAATAATAAAAATTAGTTAATAATGATTAACAGTAAATTTTTTTCATTCAAAATTTTCAACAAATTTTGATAACAATGAATCTTTTTTAATAATAAATGATGTGCTAATTTTTTATTGAATGATTCAAAATATACATCGTAGAATGATTCTAGAGGTAGCAAAGTAAACTCAGCCAATATAATAGGTCTTATATTAGAGTTGTTGAATTATATGGATCAATCATAGAGACTTCACATGGATGCCCTGTATGCAAAATTTTTGGATTATACAGATGCTTGGATCTCCATGCCAACTTGGATGGTTTCATAGAGCAAATTAATCATGATATTATTGAATTTTCATCTTAATATATCTGATTCTAACATACATTCAAGTCTTGATAAATCTATATTACAATGCTACCAAGAGAAGAAACAAGATTAGCCAGAACATTCAGCATGGGATAAGAGATGATAATATATATATATATATATATATATATATATATATATATATATATATATATAATTCAACACGATGGAGAATATTTGAGACATTCGGATGGCCATGGTCAACAGCATAGTGATGCGAATGGAAGAATTGCAGTAGGGTCCGCATTTGCAGGTGTGGGAAGGCAGAAGGAGTTGGGTGTGGGGGTTGGCGTTGGGGGGAGGGGGAGGGGGAGGGGGAGAGTGGGGGTCAATAACTGCTGAGGTTTTTTTCACCCAATGATTACGGGAGCCGACCTGAGGCCCGACAAGCCGACTCGCCTTCGTCAAACAGGGGGACCTGCCGGCTATTCCCCTGCACTCCGCCATGCGTCCGGGCACGTGTCGTTCTCTCGCTCCGTTGCATCCCCTCAACCCCAACCCCCACTTTGACGTGACCACTCGAGTCAAACCCCACCTAGGGGACCACACTAGTCCTCTCTTTTACTGCGCCCCATTTAAGTCATATTAACTATTTTCTCTTATTTTAATACGTCCTTTCTCTCATATTTAACCCCCTCAAGCCCCCTCCTCTTTTTCACCGTTATATTCTCTCTTCTTCTTATTATTATTATTGTGGTTCTGACCTATTTGTTCTTTTCTTCCTTCTCCCTTTTGCTCTTCTTCCTCTGTGTCGTCCCATCCGATGGCGGGCTTCGGGGGAAGCCCTTCTGGGCTGGAGCTGACCATCGCTGTCCCTGGGCTAAGGACCTCTACGGGCTTCGGTAAGATTTGAGGAAAGCTCTCGTCTTTTATTTGTTGGACGAGTGCTAGGTTTTGTGAGTTTCATCCAGCCTTGTGTTGTTGCATGATGATGTATGAGATGATGATATGATCTTAATTTGTACCCTCACTTTCTCTACTCCATGATGATATTTGAGGCCCCTCACCTTCTCCGTTTCGCTCTCTTTTTTTTGGGTACGAGTTTTTGATCTTGTTGTCACACATATATGTAGAAGGGGGTGGTTGCAATGTGAGGGAGTTGGACATAAATCAACCTGCTTGTGGGGCTGAGGAGGATTTCCCCATGGGAAGCGTAGAGGAGGAGGAAGATGGGGGAACCCCCAGACCGAAGAAGCTCCGGCTTTCAAAAGAGCAGTCTCGGTTGCTTGAGGAAAGCTTCAGGCAGAATCACACCCTCAACCCTGTGAGTTTTTATATTATTACATCATAATATAAAGTAAGCCTCCTTATATTCCTAGTATGCTTTTGTTTTCTAGCCCCTTAATCAATATATATGAATAATAAATATATATATTATTTTATTTTAACTCGGTGGTCTGACATCTTATTTCATACTTATCTTCTTATTATTGACTATTGATGTTTATAATGTTGTAATTGATGTATATATATTTATTATCTAGTATTTATTGGGTGGTTTTGTTTATTGGGAAAAAAATTGAATTTTTGGAACGAAACGGCAGAAGCAGAAGGAGGCGTTAGCAATGAAGCTGAAGCTGAGGCCGCGACAAGTGGAGGTGTGGTTTCAGAACCGCAGGGCCAGGTGCATGAAACCCCTTTCCTTCTCTCTCTCTCTCTCCCCCCTCCCTCTTTCTGTAGATCACTGTCTGTGCCTTGAGGGCCAAGGCTATAAATTTTCTCAACTTTAAGTAGTAGGAACATTTTGGGAACGTATGGTGGTGGGATCCGTTTCGGAGGATTGGCAGAAGGTGGCAATTTTAGCGTGCGTATAACTTTAGTGGAATAAACTTAGTATTTAAAGTATAGTCCGTATCGACAGGCAATAGTCGTTTTGGTCATCAACTTGTTTGGCCTCCCTGAGACTTCATGCAAACAATATTATTGTATACGTGTTTTGTTTCTTTGTCACCCGCTGGCTGTTCGAGCGACAATGCTTTGCGGAATAGATTTTTGCCGGATTTTTGTCGCCACGTAGACAATTTCATCAAGGAAAGTCAACCAGATAACCTTACCCAAAAATTAATGTGGATATAGAATCATCACTTACTAGACACAATTCTCATGGGTAAATCTGGTGCGTCCTTTTTCTTATGCATGCCAAAAACCCATCGTCACTGATATGAGAATTTAGTCCACGTTAATATTTGGGTTAATATGATAGCTGAGCTTGAACTGAAGCTTTGGAATGCACGTGCATTGCACGTGATTAAGGTTGGGGGACACAGGAAAAAACAGTGAGACATGGTAGCCAGGTCGCTTCTGACATGCAGAAAAGGAGGAAAATGCCCAGAAAAAAAATGTTTTCCCCCCCACTTTTATCATCCTCCAAAATTCTACCTATATAAAGGCAATTCAACTCTGACAGTCCAATTAAAAGAACACTGTAGGCACAAAAGAAAAATTTCTGGTCAAGTAGGCTCATCTGTTGGAAATAATAGAGATGTGATCTAACTTAATATCAAGTTTGGACTTCTTAAAATTCACAGTGGCCACCCTGTTATGAAGAACAAGTTGGTGAACGTTGCATGAGATTAGCATGATATGGTTAATACATTCAAATAGTGCTCAACATTCGCTCACCATGGGCCTAATGCATGGTGCAAAGCAGTAGTTCTCTGCCTTCTGGTTGAGATCGTTTGGTGTAAAGCCTTCGAGAGAGGTGGTTGAACACCATCGCAGCCCAAATGATATTATTTGTTTAGCTTGCTGTATGAGCACTCCAGGTTTGAGATCATGGTAATGAGAAATTATGTTCAGAAGTTAATGTGGATATATAGCATGTAACGGCCGTCAAGAATAGGAAGGGCATGGTTTAAGATGACAATAGAGTATAAAGCCTCAAATTTTGGTCATGGCTTTGCAAAATGCAATGCAACAATTTCCAAAATGCAATGCAACAATTTCATTTGTGTTCAATACCTCAATAGTTCCATGCAAGGCACCATATCTACCTAGGTCCACCATTTTCATTTCGTGATAACTAGGGAACTAAGCTAGAACTAGATGAAGACTGATCAAGCTTGCTGGAATTAGCTTCAAGCTGAAATTTGGGATCATGCTTGATTCATTTCCTAGTTGAAATTTAAACCTGGTTGAGCTTATTTTTGAGCCAAGCAGAATGTAAGCTTATGTCAAACAGTTTGATATACCCTTAGACCGAGCTTGAAATTGACTTTGAAATGCAAAATAATAAAACCTATTACATTGGAAAGCTTTAAGCTGAAAGGGGTTTTTTATTTTTAAATTTTTTTTAATCATTATTTTTAAAAATATTTTCACTTGAAAATTATTTTTCGATCTACCATACCGTGCATCATATCGGTTGAAATCATGAGTTGAACCCACGATTTCAAGTCTATATAGGTCAAAATCATGGGTTCAATCTATATTTTTGACCGACTGAGATGATAGTTAAAATCGTAGGTTCAACCTACGATTTCACTGAAATCGTGTGTGTTCAACCTGCAATTCTATCTCTTTTTCCTTATCATGGTCCCCTTTGTTTTTTTGTTCTCTGGCCGCCCTATATTCCTCTTCTGTGGCCTTTTTCTCTCGGTTCCCACCCGCGAACCCTTCTGCTCTCTATCCTCGGGCCTCCTACCTCTCAAGCGTCCGACTTTTCTTTTCCTTTGATTTTTTTCTCTTGGTTCCCACCCTCAAACTTCCTCCCCCCCTCCACTCCCTATCCTTGAGCCCCTCCACCACCCGAGCATCCAATCCTCATTTGGCTCGATTTGATGCGATCGATTGTCTCAGTGGACTAATTGATCATCTTGGAACGATACGGATAAGATGGTCGATCGATCGGCCCACTTGAGGCGGTCAATCACCTCAAACCAAGTAGGGCGATCGAGCCCAATTGATGCAAAGGGTCGATTGCCTTTATCAGTTGATCGCATTTTTGGTGCGGTCGATTAGGTTTTTAATTTTTTTTTATATATTTTTTTTATTTTTGTCCTAAGATGTTTGATGTGAAGGGTTGACCACACAAGAAATGCGGTCGATCGGTAAAGGTGGTCGGCCCTCCGCATCAATCGAGCTCAACTATTTGGCTCGATCTGAGGTGGTCGATCACCTCGTATGGGTCGATCGATTGCCTTATCCATGTTATGCCAAGGCGGTCGATTGGTCCATTGAGCCGGTCGATTGCATTAGATCAAGTCGAATGGGGTCTAGATGGTGATCGGACACTCGAGAGGCGGAAGGACCCGAGGACAAGGAGCGGTAGAGTTCGAGGGTGGGAACTGAGAGAAAAAAAGCCAGAGAAGAGGAGTGGTCGGGTGCTTGGAAGGTAGGGGGTCGAGGATAGGGAGCAGGGGGATCTGAGGGTGGGAATTGAGGGAAAAAGATCAGAGAAGAGGAGTATGGGGCGATAGGAGAACAAGGAAAATCGCGGTGGGGAAAAGAGGTGAAATCATAGATTGAACACATAATTTTACTGAAATTACAGGTTGAACCTGCAATTTCAATTGCCACCTCAATCAGTCAAAATCGTGGATTGAACCAATAATTTTGGCCCTGTAGACTTGAACGTGGATTTGACTCATGATTTTAACTGACAGGGCATGTGGCACCATAGATTGGAAAATAGTTTTCAAATGGGGGTATTTTGGAAATAATGATTAAAAATAATATTTTAAAAAAATGAAATAAATGATGTAAAAATAAGCCATTATTTGGATTTCAATCTTATTGAATTGATCTTGGTCAATTGGACGTCTGTTGATTTTTGTTTTTTTTTTATTTTTTTATTTGTCCTAAGACAGTTAAGGCTGAAATTAGATCGGATATGGATCGAATATCAGCATATTCATATCTATATTTATTTTGTTTGGCGAATATAAATACAGATATGGATATTATTCGGATGCAAAAATTTATATCCATATTTTTTTTAAACGGATATGGATATAATTCGGATACTGAAAGTATAGAAATAATTATGGATATTACTTAGATAATTAAATTTTGTGATTACATAATCAAAAATATCATTAAATAGATGATAAATCAAGTTAATAATGTATTTATATAATTGTATATTTTTTTTAAAAATTAATGAGTACTATAAAAAAATTATATAAGGTTACATGCATGTAGATTAGGATATTCAGATATGAAACAGATAATTGTTTATCCAAATCCATATCCATTTCTCTTTGACGGATATAGATACGGATACAGATATTAGTGGGATCTTCAAATTTTTGTTCATATCCGAATTGATTTAGATACGAAAACGAATTCGGACGGATAATATTCCTACCATTTTCACTCATAGAGGCAATGATGCGAAGGGTCAACTGCACCAGAAATGCTGTTGATCGATAAAGGCGGTTGCCCTCCATATTGATCAGGTTCGACCTGAGCCAGTCGATCATCTCAGATGGATTGGTCGACTGCCTTACCCATATTGTCCCAAGATGGTTGACCATATCAGGTTGAGTTGAAAGGGATTCGGATAGTGATCGGACACTTGGGATGTAGGGGGTTCTGAGGACAGAGAGCGAGGGGGTCAAGGGTGGGAACCGAGAGAAAAAAGTCGAAGAAGAGGGATGTTCAGACACTTGGGAGGTAGGGGATGAATTAAGGGGGCAAGGGGGTCCGAGGGTGGTGGGGATCAGGAGAAAAAGGCCAGAGAAAAAGAGCACAGGGCAGTCGAAGAACAAAGAAGTAAGGAGAGACTGCGGTAGCGAAAAAGAGGTGAAATCGTGGGTTGAACACGTGATGAATTCCACGTTGAACACGCGATTTCATTGAAATCAGGGGTTGAAACCTACGATTTTAACTACCACCTCAGCTAATCAAAACTGAGTTAAACCCATGATTTTGGCCCATATATATTTGAAATCATGGATTCAACTCATGATTTCAACCGACGTACTGCACAGCACAACATGATAGATCGAGAAAGAGTTTTCAAATGAAGATTTTTTTGAAAATAATGATTAAAAAATAATGTTTTTGTAAAAAAAAATCCGAAATAAATGGTGTAAAAACAAGCCATTATTTTGATTTCAGTTTTATTGAACTGAGTTTGGTCAATGGGACGTCTGCTTAGACGTGAGCTGAAATAAATTGCAAGCCTAACAGCCAATATCAAGCTTGGCTTTGTTTACAATCGATTCAATCTTTTAACCAAGGAAAGTATCGGGCTGAATGTGAGCTGCTTGTAAGTGGCTCGAATCAATTAACTGCCTTAGTGAAAGTTGGCCGTTGGTCACGTGGATCTTTTAAGATTTTCCAAACGTAAGTTATGGTTAATTTTAACTATCAGCAAAGTAAGATTTTAGCTTTAAAAAAAAAACAAAAAGGCGTCTTAATTAAAAGATGGAAAGCGGAATATCTTTCTTTCCTGTTTTTTGAGGCTGTGCCTGGGTAATTTCATGACTTCGGCGGTTCGAAAAATGAGAAGATATGCCCATAAAGCTCAAGAATTTCCGGAATTTCATGTTTGCTTACCTCTCAGTACTTATCAACTTTATCAACCTTCATCAACTGTTGTAAAAATATTTAAAATCACAGAGTAGCGATGCTTTGATCTGGTTGGTGACGCAGGACGAAGCTGAAGCAGACGGAGATGGAGTGCGAGTACCTCAAGCGGTGCTTCGGCTCGCTGACGGAGGAGAACCGCCGTCTCCAGCGTGAGGTGGAGGAACTGCGGGCCTTGCGGGTGGCGCCGCCTACCATCCTCTCCCCTCACACCCGCCAGCCCATGCCTGCCTCTGCCCTCACCATGTGCCCTCGCTGTGAGCGTCTTACCTCCACTCCCCGCCCCGTCGCTGCCTCCGCCGCTGCCACCACCACCACCAGCAGCTTGCCGTCAGCCTTTCCTTTCCACCCCCGCCACCATCCCTCCTCCGCTGCCTGCTAGCCATGCATATGCTGCATGTGAGGAACAAAAGATGAACTCTTTCTGTCTCGAAAGAAGGGAACTTCTAATCTTTGTGATAAATATTGTAAATGGAAGATTTTTTTTTTTTTTTTCCTTTGTTTGGTTTTTTTTGGTGCAAGGCAGGGTGTTACGCTACTTTCAGGTAACCGGATCGATCAGCAACTGCCGGAACTCTCAGGCCAATATGGAGATCAGATTCCGCCATTCCATTGAGTTCTCTAAGCTTGTAGCGAAGTTAGAGACGGCGAAGGCAACCTGATTATGCCAATGTCTAGAGAAATTATATCTTGCGTCGATGGCCATAGGTTGCATGCTGCTAATCTTGATGCTGTAGAGCGGTTGTGATTGATGGCATATACGGTCATGTGGTATGCAATATAATTTCTCCAACATCATGAGAATGGAGCCTCAGTCTGGATTTCCCAGAGTTTGTTGGCCTGTTCATCGTCATGGGTTGCTCCGCTCCGTCAAAAGGATCCCCGTTCAGAGCCCAGCTCAATGCACTCAGTTCCCAAATCGGGAGCTTCTTCTTCGCTCCACTATTCTGCTCTTTCCCTTCTCTGAATTCCCTGGTGATATACCCCATGCCTATCATCCTTCAAATGCCCTAATTGACAACGGTGGCCGTTCGGCAAACGGCTTTCATCGCAAGTGGACCTCAGATTTGAGCTGTCCATCCAAAACGATCAAAGTAGCTTCCCAGCCTCCAACAACGGGTGCAAATCTGACTCCCCACGGTGCACATCCAAGGAGCTCACCAAAGAGAAAATTATCTATCGGTTTTTAATTTAATTTAGAATTATTTTTAAATTTTTCAAATTTTTAGTTAGAATAAGATATTTTTGGATTGTTAATGATTTATTTTTGGATTCTTGCCATTTATTGTTGTCATTTGCTGTCGTTTAAGTTTATTTAAATGATAAAAATGATATTGATGGTTTTGGAGTGAAAAATTTATTCTCATCTCCAATCCTTCATCTTCAACTTCATTTTTTTTTTTTTTTTCACGCTCCGGTGTATTATTGATTGTGACCTCGGCAACACTGCCATCCGATCATTCTGGCGCACGCGGTAATCGTCCTTCTTTTTTCTCTATATCTATCAGTGGCGGACGGCGAAAATTATTTGGTACGTCTTTTTTTTTTTTTTTTTTTCTGTTCTCCTTCTTCTTTTCTTCTTTTTTTTCTGATCTCTTTCTTTGGGGGTCCGAACCGATGATGGCGATAACTGTTCTTTTTTTTTTTTTTTTCCATTCTAAGCTTCGCATTGTCCGTTTATCGCTATTTTGTGGTTTTAAAATACTGTCACTCATCTCTTGAAGAAAAAGAGATGAAGGTATGTAATCGAAAGTTGGATTTGCAAATAAAAATAAGATATGTATAATCATTACGGTAAAATATGTAATCAAAATTTTTAACTATGTGCAGATTTATTATCAAATAAGAGAAAATAATTATTGATGATCTGGTTGCAGCGTATGATATAGATTCTGATTGTTTTAAAACAGATAGTCATTTGTTGAGATGGAGTGCGAGAGATGATTGCTTGATTTTGGGTCTCCCGATATATGACATCCGTGTCAGTTTCAAAGTGCGTATTTGAAAAAAAAATGATATAGTTAGGAACTACTTTGATCAGAGGATACATGGCAATGAGATATTTAAACGAAAAAGATTGGAAGGCCTTATACTATCCTTGGTAGAGAGAGAAAAGATGAAGGATTTTGAAGATTTTATTCGTCTCATATGTTTATATATTATGGAGATATTTTTATTCTCGATAAATAATATGGAAGTTGTTAGACGGATCTTTAAGTAGATATTCTAATTTTTATAATTTTAATTTATTTGTAAACTTATATATTAGAAATATTTACAGTCTTGTTTATTGTGTAGATATGTGGAGCAACTCTCTTCACTTTCTAACTTTGCATGGGTAACCTGAGCATAAACCTGTGTAACCTAAACAGGGATCTGTATAACCTATGTAATTTGAATATAAACTTGTGTAACTTTAATACAAATCTGTGTAACCTAAACATGGATCTGCATAACCAATTGTCTAATTTACATAACCATAAAAATTATCTTAACATAAATTTGTTTAACCTGAATAGCTTTCAATATTTTTTAAAAATAATCTATAATTAAAAATAAATATTAGTTACATAATTATATCTCAATTGTTCATCCATAAATAAAAGTTACATTAAGTTTGTCCATCCATAGTTACACAATTGATCTCCTATTGTATTAGCCCCATCCCCATTAGCAGCAGTCTCCTCACCTTCTCCATGCTAATTAGCAGCTTCACTATGTTTCTCCACTTCATCTGCAGCAGATTTTTCAAACTATTCTTCATCATTGACAGACTTTTTCTCTACTATAGTCGACTCAATCTTTCTTTTGTGCTGCAATATATGCATAAATATAATCATATCATTAAACAATGAAAATATGTAATCGGACCACGTACATGTATAACTAAACACACGAATAAGATAAGCATATTTACTGTCACTTAAAAACTATACTTTAGTATCACTTTTGGTTGCATATCCTCCATCTATTATTTCCTCATAGGCAATCCCTCTTTTTAAACTTTTGCGAATAAGGATTGCACTATATTCAGCTCGTAGTCTTATAATATCACTCGATTCTACGTCCAATTGTACCCCATGTTGCAATAGTTTCATATAGCGTATCACAAAAACTCCGCAATCAATGCTCCTAAAATTAAAATAGTGATCGAACACAAAATTAAAATTTATAACAAGCACATATGAGTTTGTTTAATATTAAACTGATACCCATATAGGATCCTATTGAGGACAATCATCAATTTGCCAGAGCGGCCAATCTAAACCTTGGGGCATGTTATGATGCTTAGCTAAATATTGACAAATCTAATTTTTCTGTTACAATTAATTAGTAATTTATCAGTGATTTATACCATGACAATATGTACAGAGTTAAGAAAGCATACCAAATTAAGTGAATCAGGATAATAGGTAGACGGAAAGAGAGAGGAGTAATGCTTGAAGTATTTCTCCTCTATATCCATCACTAGCAGGTGCCGGTGGCTGTTTGTGCATAAGGGCATAAAGGCCAATTTTGCCGTATTAATTTCGAATTGAAAACCTTTGAAAACATTATTCAGAAATTTTCAGAGTCTCTGTTATGCATGTTGCTATAGAAAATATAAAAAATACAAGATCAATAATAACATACAGGATGATTTCAAAATAAAGAAACTCAAACCAAAAACTCACCAACCGCCACGGCCTGATGAATATACGAGGAAGATGCTTATTTGGTTCAGATTTCTGGCACTTCCGAAAGAGTACCACGATGCATCGATAACCTGTATAATAGTTCAAAGCATTTAAAAATATTAGTCAATTATTTTTATCTTAAATAATTTTTATATATCAACTTACATCATCTTCCAACATCTGGCTGAATAGAGGCTTAGGAACTTGCATTTGTGAAATAAGACTTCTTCCATTGGACCAAACTACTGTTTTGTAATCACATAAAAAATTCATGTAACTACAGATTAGCATTGTGTAATCAATATTGAAGAAGTGTAACCAAAAGCAAAAATATGTAACCGATGACATTTTTAGTATAATTAAAAATATATTACCGGCCCATTATCAGTGAGAGAAATCTTGCTATTATCTCCCTCTCTTCCTCTATAATATATTTTGACCCTAGGTAATCCAGTCATTTCTTATGGTACATCTGAATATCACGAAAAGTAAAATTGAGTTTATAAGTATTATTGTATGCTTTAAAAAAAATAAAAGTATAGTTATTTACGTACCATACAGAATTGAGTAGTCATACTATCTGCATCAATGATAGATATAATGGTAGGGGGTGGAGTGTCTGGCATGTGGGCTTCTTCAACTATTTTATTTCTTATTGTTCGACGGGTAGGTAGGATTGTATAAGAACTTTTTATCTTTGTAGATTTCTCTCTATGACCTCTACTCTTCACCATCATAACTATTAAACTTAATTTTTTTATTAACCCGCCTATGCCCCTCCTCTTTCTAGCACCACCCTCTTTTTTACGTTCATATTCCTCTTTCCCTACAATTTCAGCATTTGCTGAAGGAAGGTCAAAATAATAAAAAATTTGGATTGAGCTCCATCATCTCCAACCTCGATTTCTTCCTCATCTTTGGAGGCATAAGACTTCCTTCAAGCTCAACAATTCTCTGCTTTAGAATTTTATTTTCCTTTCTTAAACCATAAATTATCTATCTCAACTTTCGATGCTTTCTTTTATAGCGTGAGATAATTTTTTCATTTTTCTTAACCCTCTCTCCCTATCCACTCTCTTCTCTTTTATTTTCTCTTCCCTCATCTTCATCTCAAATTTTATCTTCTTGGACAGCTCACTTCTTATCTTGGCAATAGCATCGATGTGTGAGCACTCTCCTTCATTTGGTTGGAAGAGCCACTTCTCTTCCTCTTTCTTTACATAGAATTGTATCTGTAAAATTAAATATTAGAGTAAATAATCCATTGCACATAAATTTCAAGATTAAAGTATATAGATTTCAGCAATCTTGTGAAATGAAAGCACATATCCTCTATTCTAAAAAAAAAGTATATTTTCAAACTTGAAAATACTTATATTCTTGGGTGGCACTTTAGCAATTCTAGATTGCAGCTTCCCCCAAATTGAAAATCTCTTTATACTATAGTTTAAAATACCAAAAAAAAAAATCTATAGTGGGTACAATCAAGCAAACCTATAACCTCATATAACTATACCTGCATCATATGAGAAATAAAATTACATTGCAGCAAAATATATGCAAAATTATAAAAAGCATCATGGAGGTGATGGGCACTTACACTAAGAGTGGTTACACAATCCTTTAAGTATCCAACATTCACCTTTTCACCTGCATTTTATTTTTGTACTAATAAGGCCTTCTTTTTGATAATGCTATACATTAAATCATATACGGCGTGACCCATATAAAGTTAGAAAGTGAAGAGAGATTCTTCACATATCTACACAATAAATAAGACTGTAAGTATTTGTAATATATAAGTTTACAAATAAATCAAAATTATAAAAATTAGAATATCTACCTAAAGATCCATCTAGCAACTTTCATATTATTTATCAGGAATAAAAATGTCTCACGATGTATAAACTCATGAGACGAATAAAATCTTCAAAATCTTTATCCCTTCTCTCTCTACCAAGGATAGCATAAGGTCCTCCAATCTTTTTCACTTAAATGTCTCATTGTCATGTATTCTCTAGTCAAAGTACTTTCTAACTATATCAATCTTTTTCTAAACACCCATTTTGAAACTGACACGGGCATCATATATCGGGAGACCCAAAATCAAGCCAATATCCCTCGCACTCCATCTCAACAAGTGACTACCTATTCTAAAACAACAAAATCTATGTCATATGCTGCAAGTAGATCATCAATAACTGCTCTCTCTTGTTTGATAGAGGGTACGTCAAGCAATGCATGAAATAGAGTCATATCCATGTGGCTCCAATGGGGTTAGCTCATTTTCTTTTTAACTTTCAACATGAAGAGGTGATATGATGTAATATAATAGCGATAATTAATTAGAGGACCCTTATTACTTCTCTCCTCTCTCTTATCGTTGCCCTCACCTCTCTCGACTTCTTTCTCTTCCTCACTGATGTCATTCTTTAACTCTGATTTATTTGTAACCTATATAAAATAAAAATTTTAAACATAAAAACTCATCAAATCTGCAAAGAGACAACATCAATTATGTAACCAAAGTTAATTTAAAAGTAAACACTTAGAAAGTATATATAATTAGGACTCTATGCAACCAAACTTAACAAATAAATTCTGTAATTAAAGTATAGATACAGTAACTATAACTGATATATGTGTAATCGAGTAAATACTTACATAACTAAATCAACAACCCATATAATTCTCCTATTAAATATGCAGCTAATTTAATCTAATACGTTGCCTCCTGTTCTTCTCTTTTTTCTCTTTAAATCTCCTTCTTCTAATAGTACTTCGAGTCGTACAATCATTTTCTGCCACAAAATAAATACATCAAATAACTAAATAAGATATTTGTTATATTTAGAGCATGCACTAATATCCAAAATATAATGATAATAAATCGTACAGTTAAAAATTTTGGTTATATATTTTTCCGTAATGATTACATATATCTTATTTTTATTTGCACAAATCCAACTTTCGATTGCATACCTTCGTCTCTTTTTCTTCTAGCTTTATATAATTTCTTCACCGTTTAGAGATGAGTGACAGTATTTTGGGATCACAAAATAGGGATAAATCGGGCAACGCGAAGCTTAGGATGGGGGAGAAAAAACAGCAGTTATCACCATCACTGGTCCGGACCCCCAGAGGGAGAGATCAGGGAAAAAACAAGAAAAAGGAGGAGAACAGGAAAAAAGAAGGGCATACCGAGAAATTTTCGCCGTCTGCTGCTAGTAGAGATGGAGGAAAAAGGGAGGGCGATGGCCACATGCGCCAGGGTGGCTGGATGGTGGTGCTGCCGAGGTCACGGTCGATGACGTCGAAGCATGAGAAGGGAAAGAGGATAGAGTTGGGGATGAGGGATTGGAGATGAGGGTTAGTCTTTTCCTCCAAAACCGTCAAGGGCATTTCTATCATTTAAATGGACTTAAATGGTAACAGGTGGCAACAGTAGACGGCAGTAATCTAAAAATAAGTCATTAACAATTCAAAAGTATTGTATTCTAATTAAAAATTTAAAAAATTTAAAAATAATTCTGAATTAAATTAAGGATTGATAGATAATTTACCCCTCACCAAACCCTTCCTTTCGGCGACATGGTCAAATCAACACACTACAAGAAAATATATTTTTTACGATGATATTTTTCCATCACAAATAATGACTTACCATCGCAAAAGAGTATTTGCAACGGCCTTGCGACGGTATGTTAATCGTCATCATTTTGACCATAGTAAAAACTTCGCGACGGCGGAATGCCGTCGCAAAAAATTTTTGCGACAATTTTTACGACGGTAATTGCTTGCATCGCAAAAGGGCATCGTATAAGGTGTATTTGTGACATTTATTTGCGATGAAGGATGCCATTGTAAATAACTTTTTGCCACAGTATTTTACCATCACAAATAAATATTTTATTTTTACGATAACTATAGCCATCACATAAATAAATATTTTATTTTTACGACAACTATAGCCATCACAAATAGTGGTAGTAAAAATTTTTTTAATACAACACTCTACCGTCGCAAATACTGGTAGCAAACATTTTTTTTTTCTTACAGTGCTTTGCCGTCATAAATAATGATAGTAAAAATATTTTTTTCTTTACAGCACTTTATCTCTCAAATGGTAGTAGCAAAATTTTTTTTTATTATTTTTGATATATTATTTACGATGACAAATATCGTCACAAAAAATATAAATTATATTTTTATTAATTATATTTATTTTTTTATTTTTTTATATAAATTGCCTGTGAACTTCTAACCATTATTGATACTCCTGCTTATCAATTAGAGAGGAAATAAAGCATGATACTCAAATATTAAAAATAAATCCATTCAACCAAAAATAACTTGAAATGCATTATCCAATATTAAAAATTCATCCAGATTTTGTTCAAACATAACATAAGTATTCAAGTACATATCCATTGTCCAAAATACAATAAAAAGTAAAACAGAACATGAAATTTGCTTGCTTCGTCTTCATGAACTTGTATCTAAATCTGAAAATAAATAAAATATATATTAGTTTAATAAATTATTATAAAAAAATATAAAATGAGGTTACCAACAAAAATGAATTTTCTAGGACAAAGGTTACAATAGAATTTTTTTGTATCATTAAAAAACTGAATGATCTCTAATTTCATTATCGAGAAGAAGTTTTGGGAACATTTCATTATAATCCGATTCAAGAAAGTAGATGAAAAATCAGTTGATAATGAGTTTCCAAAGAATGAGTTTCCTTCATCATCTTCATTTGAAGAGATGTATAGCAAGTAAGAAAAATCAAACCATAGCATTTCAATAGAGTATGCGGCCAAGGAGATGGATCATAAAGCTGTGGGGTCCCCTCTCCCTTCTTGAATCTTGACAACCAGAGACTATGGTGGACCTTCTAAACCCACTAAGACCCTCATCTAATGCTGTTAAGCCAGCATGGATGCTCACTAAAAGTTTGTGTATTCTAAGTGGATTTTTATGATAAATTCATTAACAGGGAAGACACTATATCTTTACTACAATTTCAGGATTCAAAGACGTGATTCAACAATGGTGGAACATGGGGCCTACTTCTCAAGACCCTGCTACCTCCATTATTCTGAAACTCCAAATGCTTAGGTCAGGCCTTAAATGATGGAATCAATTGGATGTAGGAAATATTTTAGTTTAGAAGGATGAACTGCTACAAAAAATTGATCACTTTGATATAGAGAAGGAAAAGTAAAATCTCTCTACAGCAAAAATTGAAGAATGGAAGACCCTAAAACTTAAATTGGACTTGTTGTTAAATTAAGAGGAAATGATATGGCGATAGCGAGCATGCACTCAATGGCTCACCAGGCAAAGAAACAACCAGGCAAGAAACAAATATAATGACAAGAAACAACCAAGCAAAGTGAATAGAGTATAACATATAATGACTTGTGAAACCAAGAGGAAACAAATATTGTTAGAATAAGGGTAAATGTGATTCTATTTTGCATAAATCTGATGCAATGCACTTTAAGCAATTGATACTGCCTATGTTTTCTTTAGAAGGACATTTGGACAACTGTTTTGAAATATCTTTCCACATTTTGCTCCTTGTAAAACATTTAATGACAAAATTATTAAAAATAATAGTTCGAAAAAAAATTCGGACAACAAGAATATCATCACAAATCTCATCAGGCACCTGAGTGAATCTCTCATTTTTCGATGCATGTGTTTGGTGAGCACTAGATGCATCTGAAACCTATATATTATAAAAGTTGAAAGATGTAAAATTAATTATAAATAATAATCAATTAATGTACAATATAAATCTAACTAAATAAATAAATCATACCTATCCACTACTGGATGGCACCAATCGATGAGTACCTACTGGGCTATGCGCAAAACATCCACTTGCTATCTGAGCATGCATATGATGGAGCTGTACCTCCAAGTAGAAAATTTTGTTATCAAACTCAATCTGAAGCTCATTCCGAATCCTCCTAATGGTCTCCTCTGATGGTGCCTGATAAGATTACTGATGCAAACGTCACTTTGTCATGCTCGAACTCCAAGTATACATCCGTCCATATCCATCTTCTCCCATCACCTCCACAAAGATACGATCTTTTAGTTCTGGTGTGCGCTCGTCCTCAGGTACCTCCTCAAGTCATCGTTTCATCTCCTTTTATAATAAAAAATTATAATATTGATATTAATATGTAAAATATACAATATATAAAGAGAATTTAAATTATGCACTTACAATACACTCTTGTGCATCCGCATCAATGACACTCTACTTTGAAGTACGTATTCTATTAAACACGCTTAGTCGATCTGTTTCTAATCCCTCTACTTCCATCTATTAACATAAATAATCTAGATATATATAAAAATTTATACTAAAATTATATTTAATATAAACTTATAATATTCTAAATATACATTTGCTCTAACAATAGAAAATGAAGTTCTCCCTATCTTATGCAAGCCTCCCAACATCTTCCTGTTATTTTTGTTTCATGCACACTGTGCCTACAAAAGTTATTAATGTAATTAAAAATATAATGTATAATTTTATTATATAAAAAGAAATTAATCACAAAAGAATAAGTATCTGGACATCTTCTTATCCCCAATAACAAACAAGTATCTCCCACTGATAGCTTTCACATGCAGAGGAGGTCTAGAGATCAGATTTTCTTTCCTCTGGTGCTCTTCATAGTAATGATGCTTGATATAAGACTTTCAATTCCTCCACATCTCATCAACCGATCTTAAACAATTTTTTCATATTCACTAGGGCATCTGTGTTATCCTATAAAATTAAAATTTAACAAAGTTAGTAATCATATAAAATATATGAATAAAAAGACTAGAGTACTTATTTCGCATCTCCTTCCAAATATAATCTATAATTAAATACATAATTATAAAATAAAACTTATAAATATATTTTATCTGCACCTCTTTCCAAATGTGATCTAGAATATATTGGGACATTTCTGTCCAAGATGCATATGTCAATGGGACATATGTCTTATTTTTCGCTATTACCCCTAATTGACTCTTGAACTTACTTATATTGGACCCACAAGGTTGCATATGAGCATCAAATACCAAAAAAAACTTCTGACCCATTGTTGCTCTATGAATTGATTTTGATGATTACAAACATTTGAGAGGGTTACTAATGATTTTGGCTTGAAAAAAGATTTACTGTATTTCAGGGACAAATTATAATTTTATCAAATTCTGATTCGAAAGTCTCAAAAGCAAGAACATAAGATTTGTGATCTATTGGAGGTAATTTCATATTTTTTGGATATATATTTTGAGAGAAAATCAAGTTTAAAGAAAAGGATCGACCCTATAAGTCGATCCCTGTCAAAAGGGGCTGAACAGCATGCTATTTTTGACTAGCACACCCAAAGGGGATGACCCTAAGGGTTGATCTCTGTTGTCTGTGTAAGTCAAAGATATAGAACAGTCACTTTCTGTTCTGCACCATAGAGGTCGACCCCTGGGGTCGACCTCTGTGCAGGGGACGACCCTATGAGTCGACCCCTGTGATGAAAAATCTTCGTAACGGCTAGTTTTTCAGCTCATTTTGACAGTATTTATTGCTCATTTAATATACTCCAACGGCTCTAATCTTGTCCAGATTACTATCCACCATCGATTGAAGATATAAAGGCACTTAAAGGAGAAAAAAAGAGGAGAGATTCAAGCATTCATTTCAGCCCGAAGCAAAAAACCCTCTTAAAGTAAAAGAAGCTTCCATTTTAAGTTCACCAACCCCTCAAGAGCTCATTCAAGTCTTCAACAATCTTGAGAAAAATCAGAAAAGCTTCTTCCTTGTTGTGTAAAGTATACTTAAAGTTTTATTTGCTTATTAAAAGAGATAAACTTGTATTTCTTTGTCATTAACTCTTATACTCTGTTTTTGTCTTGATCTTTAGTTTTGGAAGAGTTTCAAAATTTGGATAGGTTGATCCGAACCTTGAATCGGATTGTATTAGATTGGCTTGTACCCAAAAAATAAGTGTTCTAGCTTGGGATAGCTAGAGTCGGAGGTACCAAATTGTATTCTTTTTGAATACGTTTTAGTAGATTTAAATTTTCAAGAGGAGCTTGGGGAGTGGATGTAGGTGTAAGATTGACACCGAACCACTATAAATCTTGATTGTTTGTAGTGTGTTTACCTGCTCTCTATCTAAATTTCTTTATTTTCTTGCATCTCATTTCTACACTTTGCTTAAATCATTTACTTCATATAACTTGCTTATTATTACTTAATCCTTGTGGTTCTAAATTAATTTTAAAATTTTAAAAATCCAATTCACCCCCCTCTTGGGTTGCATAGCTGGACAACAAGTGATATCAGAGCTCGGTGCTCTAGTCCTACTTTGATTTAACCATCAAAGAGCTAAAGATCTATGGCAATGCAAGTTGGTGCTTCATTGGCCGAGGGCAGTCCACAAACCAACCTTCACTTTTCAATAGATCAAACTACACCTATTGAAAGCTCGGATAAAATTTTTTATTCAAGCACCTGACTATGATATATGGAGTATCATAGTTAATGGACCACATACACCCATTAAGATAATTGATGATATAGAATCAACCAAATCAGAAAGAGAATGGATGAGGTTGACAAGAAAATGGCTCAACTCACTGCTAAAGTCATGAATATTTTATATTGTGCTTTAAATGCTAATAAATTTAATCATATTTTAACATGCATGTCGGCTAAGGAAATATGGAATAGGTTAGAAGTAACACATGAAGGTACTAATCAAGTTAAGAAATCAAAATTAACATGCTTATGTACAAATATGAACTCTTTAAAATGAAGCATGATGAATCAATAACTGAAATGTTTACTTATTTTACGATATTATTACTGGTCTAAAAAGTCTTGGTAAGTCTTATTCTAACAGCGATCTTGTGAGAAAGATTCTTAAGTCTTTACCAAGGACTTGGGGGCCAAAGTGACCGCAATCCAAGAAGTCAAAGATCTGAATATTTTACCCTTGGAGGAGCTTCTAGGATCGCTAATGACACATGAGCTAAGCATGAAACAACATCAAAAAGAAGATGTCAAAAAGAAGAGGACAATCGCCCTCAAATCTACTGTTCAACTCGATGAGAATCGATGAAACAGAAAATGAAGAGCAAGATAAAGAAATAGCCCTCATCACTAGAAAATTTAAAAGATTTTTGAAAGAAAGAAAAGAAGGGATGAGGAAGAGGCCACCTACAAAAGGGGAGCATAACAAGAAGAAGGATAAGGAGCAGCCCTTATTTGTTATGAATGTAAAAAGTTGGGATACTTTAGGTCCGAATATCGCAACTTAAGAAGGGTTCCAAGAAGTACAAGAAAAAAGCTATGGTAGCTACATGGAGTGATAGTGATGAGTCAAGCTTCGAAGAAGAAGATTCACATGAACAAGCCAATTTGTGCCTTATGGCACATAAAAATGAGATAAACGCTGAAACTTCTAATGATTTACTTTTGAAGAACTTCAAAAAGTATTTTATAATTTAGTTGATGATCTAAAGAAGTTAGGAGTAAAGAATAAAGAATTGAAATCAAAGAATCAATCTTTACTAAAAGAAAATGAGATTATTTCAAATAAAAAATTGATCTTGACACAAAAAAATCTGAACTTGAAAAATAAAATTGCTAAGTTAAAATCTATGGTAGAAAAGTTTACTCTAAGTTCAAATAAACTTCAAATGATACTTGATAATCAAAAAGTCATTTATGATAAAGCCGGTCTTGGCTACAACCTTTTAAAGAAATAAAAATTTCTGAAAAACATCTTTGTGAACTCATCAAGCAACAAGTTTTCAAATATTACTTGCTTTAAATATGATAAAGCAGGACACAAATCCTATATATGTTTCTCTAGCAAATCTGAAAATTCTAATGTGAAAAAATATGGGTTCCAAAAGGAACCATTGTGACTAACCAAAGAGGACCCAAAAAATTTGGGTACCTAAAGTCAAAACTTAATTTTTGTATGTAGATGTGTCTTGCAGTCCAAGGAACAAATCGAAAATAGTATTTTGATAGCGGGTGCTCAAGACACATGACCAGTGATGAATCCTAATTCATCATACTTGATGCAAAAGATGGAGGGATGGTCACCTTTGGAGACAATAGCAACGAAAAAATCATCGGTATAGGTAACATTGGTATCACTCTCTCCAAGTATATTGAAAATATTTTATTAGTAGATGGTTTGAAACATAATCTATTAAGTATTAGTCAATTTTGTGACAAAGGGTATAAAATTATTTTTGAATCTTCATTATGCGTAGTAACTAGTCCCAATGATGAAGGTATTAAATTTGTTGGGCATAGACATGGTAATGTTTATATGATAGATTTGAATGATCTTTCCAAGATAAACATGCAATGCCTAGTAGCCTTGAATGCCAAAATTAATGAGACTAGTTGGCTTTGGCACCGTAGACTTGCATATATTAGCATGCATTCACTTTCAAAACTTATTAAAAAGGAATTAGTTATTAGTTTACCTAAGTTAAATTTTAAAAAGGATAGAATTTGTGATGCATGCCAACTAGATAAACAAACAAAAGTCTCATTCAAATCTAAAAATATTGTTTCAACTTCTAGGCCATTAGAATTATAGCACATGAATTTATTTGGACCCATTAGGACTACTAGTTTAGGTGAAAAGTGATATGACTTTATAATTATTGATGATTTCTCTCATTTTACATGAGTTTTTTTTTGGCACATAAAGATGAAACTTTTCATGTGTTCTCAAAATTTTATCAAAAAGTTACTAATTATAAAAAATTTTCAATTCAAAATATTCGAAGTGATCATGGAACCAAATTTGAAAATCAAGATTTTAAAAAGTTTTGTGATGAAAAAGGTATTAACCATAACTTTTCAATACTTCGGACACTCTAACAAAATGGGATAGTAAAAAGAAAAAATAGAACTCTTGAAGAAATGATCCGTACCATGCTATGTGAAAGTAACCTCCTAAGATACTTTTGGACGGAAGTAATTAATACGGCATGTTACATTTTAAACTGTACTTTAATTAGATCAATTCTAAGGAAAACACCCTATGAGCTTTGGAAAGGAAGAAAACCAAACATTATATTTTTTCATATTTTTGGTTGTCGATGTTTTGTTTTGAATAATGGTAAAGAGAGATTAAGAAAATTTGATTCAAAATTCAATAAAGCTATTTTTCTTGATTACTCCTCTTCTAGCAAAGCTTTTAGAGTTTTCAACAAAAGAACTTTAGTAGTAGAGGAGTCAATATATGTTATTTTTTACGAGACTAATGATCTTCCTTCAAGGAAGAGTGAAGGTATTGATGATGCAGATCCTCTTATAGAAGAGATGAAGGAGCTCATCCTAAAAGACTCAACAATTCAAAATAAAGAAGAATATGAAAACAAACAAGAGGATGAAGGTGAAGAACAACAAAAACAACCTCAAAGCTAAATGATCTACTTAAAGAATGGAGGTATGATCACAATCACCCTAAAGAATTGATCATTGGTGATCCTATACATGGAGTAAAAACTCGTTCTTCACTTAGAGATACATACAATCATTTTACATTTGTTTCTCATTTTGAACCTAAAACATAGATGAAACTGAAAAAGATTATAATTGGATAAATACAATGCAAGAGGAACTTAATCAATTCGAAAGAAATAATATATGGACTTTAGTATCAAGACCTAAAAATTATCCAGTAATTGGCACAAAATGGATATATAAAAATAAATTGGATGAACATGAAAATATAATTAGGAATAAAGCAAGATTGGTTGCAAAGGGTTATAATCAAGAAGAGAAAATTGATTTTGATGAGATCTTTGCACCTGTTGCTAGATTAGAAGCAATTAGGCTTTTACTTGTATATGCATGTTTTATGAATTTTAAGTTATTCCAAATGGATGTAAAAAGTGCTTTTCTAAATGGTTATATTGCTGAAGAAGTATATGTAGAACAACCTTCGATTTTGAAAATCATGCTTTTTCTAATCATATTTTCAAATTAAATAAAATATTATATGATTTAAAACAAGTACCTAGGGCTTGGTATAGAAGGTTAAGTAAATTCTTGCTTAATAATGATTTTTCTAGAGAAAATATAGATACAATCCTTTTCATTAAAAGAAATCATGATAATATCTTAGTTATACAAATATACGTTGATGACATTATATTTGGGTCTACTAATGAAACTCTTTGTCAAGATTTTGTTAAGCTCATGCAGGGGGAGTTTGAGATGAGCATGATGGGAGAACTTACATTCTTCCTCGATTCTAAATCAAACAAATAAAGAAAGGGATCTCCATCACCCAAAGTAAGTACATAAGAGAACTATTCAAAAAATTTGGAATGGAGGGCTCTAAAGCAATTGGTACCCCCATAAGCCCATCATATAAGCTTGACAAGGATAAAGGAGGTAAAAATATAGACTCAAAACTTTATAGAGACATGATTGGTTTTTTATTGCATTTAACTGCTAGTAGACCAGATATTATGTTTAGTGTTTGTCTATATGCTCGCTTTCAATCAAATCTAAAAGAATAACATTTAAATACAGTTAAATTTTTTTAAATATTTAAAAGGTACATAAATTTTAGGATTATGGTATTCTAAGGACTCATCAATTGACTTAATAAGATATTCAGATGCTGATTTTGCTGGATGTAAATTAGATAAAAAAAATAATAATAAAATTTATCAATTTTTTGGAGTTAACTTAATCTCTTGGTTTAGCAAGAAGCAAAATTTGGTGGCACTGTCTACGACCGAAGCGAATACATTACAGTCGGAAGTTGCTGTGCTCAAATCTTATGGATTAAGCAACAACTTAAGGACTTTGGTATCAAACTCAATGAAACTCCTATAAGATGTGATAACACTAGTGCTATTAATCTAACTAAAAATCCAATTCAGCACTTCAGATCAAAGTATATTGAAATCAGATATCATTTCATAAGAGAACATGTCCAAAATAATGATATAACTCTTGATTATGTTTATACTGAAAAATAATTGGCTGACATTTTTACCAAGACCTTAAGTGAAGATAGATTTTATGAAATTATGAGAAACTAGAAATTCTGGATCCATCAACTTAAGTATCTTTCTGATTCAAATTCTTTTTGTTAAATTTTATTGAACCAAATTTTGAGCTTAATCCTCTTCTCTCCTTTCTTAAAAAGCTCAAAACTATCATTCATATGATCAATCTCTTAAATAGACACCCTTCTCTCAAGTTTCAAATTTTTTGAAATTTTTTCATTATTTTTTGAATTTTTTAGCCATGAGTTGACCCCAGGGTCGACCCTAGGATAAACTTGTAATTTTCATTAAAATCCATCGATACTCTATTTTATCGAAAAATCTTCGTTAGTTAAGAGGTCGACCCTTTGCCTTTCGTCTTCCTCTTCCCACCAAACAAAAATCCCTCCCTCTCCACTCTCTCAACCGCAAAAATTCTCTTAAAATTCCTCTTTCCATCAGATTTCTCCTTTCAAATTGCCCTTTTAGGAACTAAATTCTTTTTCTTTTTCTTCTTCATTTGGGCGGATCAAGCTTACCCTAGCTTCAAACCTTCTTCTCCAAACTGGCGGTCTATCTCCCCAAAATTCTTATTTTTCCTCTAAAATCCTTTCCACTCTACCTCTCATTAGGTCTTCTAAGCTGTTTGCAAGTCTCTCTTATCCAAATGGCTTCCAAATTGAAGCTACCATAGAGAAAAAAGTCTGTTCGTGGGTTAGAGGAGGATGTGCGCAGAAAAAAAATGGCAGCTGAGCCCTCTCCTGCTCCAACCCCTGTTTTAGGTCCTGCTCCAGCTTCTTCATAGTCCCTACTTAGTTCAAGTAAGGTACCTCTCTCCAATCAAAAAGTAGAACCCGGGAAGAACATAGATTTTAAGTTTTTTGAAAAAGAGGGGTTCTCAATTGGATCAAAAATTAAAAATCAAGGATAGGAGTTTTATTGTCTATTGAAGAAAAAACTTATGTTGATTTGGTCAGAGAATTCTATTTAAATTTAAGTTACTACAATGGAACAGTAAAGTCTTCAGTGAAAGGTGTAAATATTGTTCTTGATCCATTGCATTTGGGACAAATCTTGTACTTGCCTTGTGAAGGTTATACTCATATGGAGCTCCCAATCAAAGAAGAGGGACTAAGTATTATTTTAGGGAGAGCATTTACTAAAAATTTAAATAAATTAGAAGCAAGATACTTTCAGTAGAGATGAGACTTTTGCATCACATGGTGACCAAACTTTTTGTCCCTAGGAGTGGCAGGCATGATCTCTTATCTGGTAGGGATATATGCGTCATGTACCATGTGATCATCGAGACCCCCTTGAATCTTCCTACTTTGATGATTGAGGCCATGAGAGAGGCCCTAAATAGGTCTAAGGCTCACCTGCTTTATGGTATGGCACAAACCCTGATCTTTAGGAGGTTCGGAGTCTATTTTGAGGGGAGCAGTCATCATATTATCATATTCTGACACCATCAACTGCCACACACTGCACCGCATGGGTTTTACAAAGACTGATGGTGGTTGGTCGAAGGGTGTTGAGGAAAGAGCAGAGGAGGAAGGACCGTCTTCACCTCCTCATGATCACAGAGCATCTCCTGATATTCATTTCGTGTCTGATCACGAGGCTGGTCCCTCAGAGTCAGTGAGGAGGGATGCTTCTGTACCACAGTCAGGGAGCAGAGTAGATTTTTCAGTGTTCAGACTTGCAGACGATCAGATTTAGTTGATTTTCCAGCAGGTTGCCTCTATCTTATCCCAGCAGTTTGCCACCTCAAATTTTACTCAAGACGAATCTCAGGCTATTTCAGATCAGACCTTGATCCCTCATATCTCTACTATCTTTCAGATGCTTACAGCTCAGTCCGCACGACTTGAGGAGCTTGAGAGATGTGTTCTGAGACTGATAGGCAGAGTTTTTGATTTGCAGAGGGAGGTATTAGCCTTAGCCCATCTCCAGCTGCGAGAGGACATCACAGAGTTCCAACCTGTCTACAGAGGTGTCTAGGCTTCGAGATATTTTGGAGAGTGGCTTTGACTTTTTGAGGAGAGAGATCAGGGGCTCCAGTGAGGCTGTCTCTACTCAGATTGGTACCCTAATGTAGTCCATATCGAGAGCTTTAGAACAATTGGACACCATCAGACTTATTTTCTAGCAGAGTTCATATCTTTTCAAGCTCCAAGACCTTCTCGCCCTTTTGCTCGTGACTGTTCTGTATCTTTGACTTGCACAGAGAATAGAGGTTGACCCCTAGGGGCCGGCACGAGTAGAAGGGCAAGAAGGTCCTAGAGCCTGAAAAGATATGGACTCTGCTAGGAGAACAAGTCTGATGGTATCCAATTATTCCAAAGCTCTCGATATGGACTGCATCAGAGTACCAATCTGAGTAGAGACAGCCTCACTGGAGCTCCTGATCTCTCTCCTCAAAAAATTAAAGCCACTCTCCAAAACACCTCGAAGCCTAGCCACCTCTGCAGACAAGTTGGAGACCTCCATGATATCCTCTCATGGCTGGAGATGGGCTAAGACTAATATCTACCTCTGCAAATCAAAAACTCCACCTATCAGTCTCAGAACACATTTCTCAAGCTCCTCAAGTCATACAGACTGAGCTATAAGCATCTGAAAGACAATAGAGACATGAGGGATCAAGATTTGATCTGAAACAGCCTGAGATATTATCCTCTGAGTAAAACTTAAGGTGGCAACTTGCTGGGATAAGATAGAAGCAACCTGCTGAAAAATCAACTGAAGCTGATCGTCTGCAAGTCTGAACACTGAAGGATCTACTCTGCTCCCTAACTGTGATACAGAAGCATCTCTCCTCACTAACTCTGAGGGACCAGCCTCATGATCAGACACGAATTGAATATCAGGAGATGCTCTGTGATCACGAGGAGGTGAAGACGGTCCCTCTTCCTCTGCTCTCTCCTCAACATCCTTCAACCAACCACCATCAGTCTTTGAAAAACCCATACGATGTAGTGTGTGACGGTTGATGGTGTCAGAATGTGATAATCTGGTGACTGCCTCCCCCTTAAAATAGACTCCGAACCTTCTAAAGATCAGGATGAGTGTCATACCATAAGGCAGGTGAGCCTTAGACCTATTTAGGATCTCTCTCATGGCCTCAATCATCAGAGTAGGAAGGTTCAAGGGGGTCTCGGTGATCACATGGTACATTATGCATATATCCCTACCAGATAAGAGGTCATGCCTGCCACTCCTAGGGATAAAAAGTTTGATCACCATGTGATGCAAAAGTCTCATCTCTACTGAAAGTATCCTTACTTTTAATTTATTTAAATTTTCAGTAAATGCTCTTCCTAAAATAACACTTAGTCCCTCTTCTTTGATTGGGAGCTCCATATGAGCATAACCTTCACAAGGCAAGTACAAGATTTGTCCCAAATGCAATGGATCAAAAACAATGTTTACACCTTTCACTGAAGACTTTACTATTCTATTGTAGTAACTTAAATTTAAATAGAATTCTCTGACCAAATCAACATAAATTTTTTCCTTCAATAGATAGTAAAACTCCCATCCTTGATTTTTAATTTTTGATCCAATTGAGAACCCTCTTTTTCAAAAAACTTAAAATCTATGTTCTTCTCGGGTTCTACTTTTTGATTGGAGAGAAGTACTTACTTGAACTAAGTAGGGACTATGAAGAAGCTGGAGCAGGACCTGAAACTGGGGTTGGAGTAGGAGAGGGCTCAGCTGCCATTCTTTTTCTGCGCACATCCTCTTCTAACCCACGAACAGACTTTTTTCTCTACGGTAGCTTCAATTTGGGAGCCATTTCGGATAAGAGAGACTTGCAAACAGCTTAGAAGACCTAATGAGAGGTAGAGTGGAAAGATTTTAGAGAAAAAATAAGGATTTTGGGGAGATAGACCGTCGGTTTGGAGAAGAGGGTTTGAAGCTAGGGTAAGCTTGATCCGCCCAAATGAAGAAGAAAAAGAAAAAGAATTTAGTTCCTAAAAGGGCGATTTGAAAGGAAAAACTCGGCGGGAAGAGGAACTTTAAGAGAATTTTTGCGGTTGAGAGAGTGGAGAGGAATGGAATTTTTTTTGGTGGGAAGAGGAAGACGAAAGGCAAAGGGTTGACCTCTTAACTAACGGAGATTTTCCAAGAAAATAGAGCGTCTGATGGGTTTTAATGAAAATTACAAGTTTATCCTAGAGTCGACCCTGGGGTCGACTCATGGCTAGAAAAATTCAAAAAATGATGAAAAAATTTCAAAAAAATTTGAAACTTGAGAGAAGGGTGTCTATTTAAGAGATTGATCATATGAAGGATAGTTTTGAGCTTTTTAAGAAAGGAGAGAAGAGGATTGAGCTCAAAATTAGGTTCAATAAAATTTTAGCAAAAAGAACTTAGAATCAGAAAGATACTTAAGCTGATGAATCAAGAATTTCTAGTTCTCTCGTAATTTCATAAAATCTATCTTCACTTAAGGTCTTGGTAAGGATGTCAGCCAATTATTTTTCAGTACAAATATAATCAAGAATTATATCATTATTTTGGACATATTTTCTTATGAAATGATGTCTAATTTCAATATGCTTTGATCTGGAGTGCTGAATTAATTTTTAGTTAGATTTATAGCACTAGTGTTATCACATCTTATAGTAGTTTCATTGAGTTTGATACCAAAGTCCTTAAGTTGTTGCTTAATCCATAAGATTTGAGCACAGCAACTTCGACTGTAATGTATTCGGCTTCGGTCGTAGACAGTGCCATCAAATTTTGCTTCTTGCTAAACCAAGAGATTAAGTTAACTCCAAAAAATTGACAAGTTTTACTAGTACTTTTTTTATCTAATTTACATCCAGCAAAATCAGCATCTGAATGTCTTATTAACTCAATTGATGACTCATTAGAATACCATAATCCTAAAATTTATGTACCTTTTAAATATTTAAGAATTCTTTTAACTGCATTTAAATGTGATTCTTTTAGATTTGATTGAAAGTGAGCATATAGACAAACACTAAATATAATATCTGGTCTATTAGTAGTTAAATATAATAAAGAACTAATCATGTCTCTATAAAGTTTTGAGTCTATATTTTTACCTCTTTTATGCTTGTCAAGCTTACATGATGGGCTTATGGGGGTACCAATTGCTTTAGAGCCCTCCATTCCAAATTTTTTGAGTAGTTCTCTTATGTACTTTCTTTGGGTGATGGAGATCGCTTTCTTTATTTGTTTGATTTGGAGTCCGAAGAAGAATGTAAGTTGTCCCATCATGCTCATCTCAAACTCTCCTGCATGAGCTTAGCAAAATCTTGACAAAGAGTTTCATTAGTAGACCCAAATATAATGTCATCAACGTATATTTGTATAACTAAGATATCATCATGATTTTTTTAATGAAAAGGTTATATCTATATTTTCTCTTGAAAAATCATTATTAAGCAAGAATTTACTTAACCTTCCATACCAAGCCCTAGGTACTTATTTTAAACCATATAATATTTTATTTAATTTAAAAATATGATTAGAAAAAGCATGATTTTTAAAATCAGATGGTTGTTCTACATATACTTCTTCAGCAATATAACCATTTAGAAAAGTATTTTTGACATCTATTTGGAATAACTTAAAATTCATAAAATATGCATATGCAAGTAAAAGCCTAATTGCTTCTAATCTAGCAATAGATGCAAAGATCTCATCAAAATCAATTTTTCTTCTTGATTATAATCCTTTACGATCAATCTTGCTTTATTCCTAATTATATTTTCATGTTCATCCAATTTATTTTAATATACCCATTTTGTGTCAATTACTGGATAATTTTAGATCTTGATACTAAAGTCCATATATTATTTCTTTCGAATTAATTAAGTTTCTCTTGCATTGTATTTATCCAATTATAATCTTTTTCAGCTTCATCTATGTTTTAGGTTCAAAATGAGAAACAATGTAAAATGATTGTATGCATCTCTAAGTGAAGAACGAGTTCTTACTCTATGTGTTGGATCACCAATGATCAATTTTTTGGGGTGATTGTGATTATACCTTCATTTTTTAAGTAGATCATTTGAGCTTTGAGGTTGTTTTTATTGTTCTTCACCTTCATCCTCTTGTTTGTTTTCATATTATTCTTCATTTTGAATTGTTGAGTCTTTTAGGATGAGCTCCTTCATCCCTTCTATAAGAGAATCTGCATCATCAATACCTTCACTCTTCTTTGAAGGAAGATCATAAGTCTCATAAAAAACAACATGTATTGACTCCTCTACTACTAAAATTCTTTTATTGAAAACTCTAAAAGCTTTGCTAGAAGAGGAGTAACTAAGAAAAATTACTTCATCAAATTTTGCATCAAATTTTCTAATCTCTCTTTACCATTATTCAAAATAAAACATCAGCAACCAAAAATATGAAAAAAATACAATATTTGGTTTTTCTTCTTTCAAAAGCTCATAGGGTTTTTCTTTAGAATTGATCTAATTAAAGCATGGTTTAAAATGTAACATACCGTGTTAATTGCTTCCGCCCAAAAGTATCTTGGGAGGTTGCTTTCATATAGTATGGTACGAACCATTTCTTTAAGGGTTCTATTTTTTCTTTCTACTATCCTATTTTGTTGGGGTGTCCTAGATGCTGAAAAGTTATGGTCAATTCCTCTTTCATCACAAAATTTTTTAAAATCTTGATTTTCAAATTCGGTTCCATGATCACTTCGAATATTTTAAATTAAAAATTTTTTCATTAGTAATTTTTCAATAAAATTTTGAAAATACATAAAAAGTTTCATTCTTATGTGCCAAAAAAAAAATCTATGTAAAATGAGAGAAATCATCAATAATTACAAAGCATATCATTTTTCACCTAAACTAGTAGTCTTAGTGGGTCTAAATAAATCCATGTGCAATAATTCTAATGGCCTAGAAGTTGAAACAATATTTTTAGATTTAAATGAGACTTTTGTTTGTTTATCTAGTTGGCATGCATCATAAATTCTATCCTTTTCAAAATTCAACTTAGATAAATTAGTAACTAATTCTTTTTTAATAAGTTTTGAAAGTGAATGCATGTTAATATGTGCAAGTCTATGGTGCCAAAGCCAACTAGTCTCATTAATTTGGTATTCAAGGCTACTAGGCATTGCATGTTTATCTTGGAAAGATCATTCAAATCTACTATATAAATATTATCATGTCTATGCCCAACAAATTTAATACCTTCATCATTGGGACTAGTTACTATGCATAATGAAGATTCAAAAATAATTTTATACCTTTTGTCACAAAATTGACAATGCTTAATAGATTATGTTTCAAACTATCTACTAATAAAATATTTTCAATATACTTTGAGGGAGTGATATCAATGTTACCTATACCGATGATCTTTCTTTTGCTATTGTCTCCAAAGGTGACCATCCCTCCATCTTTTGCATCAAGCATGATGAATTGAGATTCATCATCGGTCATGTGTCTTGAGCACCCGCTATCAAGATATCATTTTCGATTTATTCTTGGGATGCAATACACACCTACATATAAAAATCAAGTTTTACTTTAGGTACCTAAGTTTTCTTGGATTCTTTTTGGTTAGTCACAATGGTTCTTTTTTGAACCCATATTTTTTTTACATTAGAATTTTCAGATTTGCTAGAGAAATATGTATAAATTTGTGTCATACTTTATCATATTTAAAGCAAATAATATTTTATAACTTATTGCTTGATGAGTTCACAAAGATATTTTTCAAAAATTTTTATTTCTTTAAAAGGTTGTAGCCAAGACTAGCTTTATCATAAATGACCTTTAATTATCAAGTATCATTTAAAGTTTATTTAAACTTAGAGTGAACTTTTCTACCATAAGTTTTAACTTAGCAATTTCATTTTTCAAGTTCAGATTTTCTTTTGTCAAGATCAATTTTTCATTTGAAATAATCTCATTTTCTTTTAGTAAAGATTGATTCTTTAATTTTTACTCTTAACTTCTTTAAATCATCAACTAAATCATAAAATACTTCTTGAAGTTCTTCAAAAGTAAAGTCATTAGGAGTTTCAGT